>NC_084560.2:33017920-33320420 GCF_033978685.3 Nerophis lumbriciformis
TTATTTTTTTGTAGTTTTAATTATCAATTTGGCTTTTTGTTTTGGCTCAAATATACACTATATTGCCAAAAGTATTTGGCCACCCATCCAAATGATGAGAATCAGGTGCCCTAATCACGTGGCCCGGTGTATAAAATCAAGCACTTAGCCATGGAGACTGTTTCTACAAACATTTGTGAAAGAATGGGCCGCTCTCAGGAGCTCAGTGATTTTCAGCGTGGAACTGTCATTGGATGCCACCTGTGCAACAAATCCAGTCGTGAAATTTCCTCGCTCCTAAATATTCCAAAGTCAACTTTATTATAAGAAAAGTGAAGAGTTTGGGAACAACAGCAACTCAGCCACCAAGTGGTAGGCCATGTAAACCGACAGAGAGGGGTCAGCAGATGCTGAAGCGCATAGTGCAAAGACTTTCTGCACAGTCAGTTGCTACAGAGCTCCAAATCCGCGCTCCTAAATATTCCAAAGTCAACTGTCGGTTTTATTATAAGAAAATGGAAGAGTTTGGGAACAACAGCAACTCAGCCACAAAGTAAACTGACAGAGAGGGGTCAGCGGATGCTGAAGCGCATAGTGCAAAGACTTGCTACAGAGCTCCAAACTTCATGTGACCTTCTGATTAGCCCACGTACAGTACACAGAGAGCTTCATGGAATGGGTGTCCTAATCACTTAGCCTGGCCACAGGTGTATAAAATCAAGCACTTAGGCATGGAGACTGATTCTCCAAACATTTGTGAAAGAATGGGCCGCTCTCAGTGATTTCGAGTGTGGAACTGTCATAGGATGCCACCTGTGCAACAAATCCAGTCGTGAAAGTTCCTCGCTACTAAATATTCCAAAGTCAACTTTATTATAAGAAAAGTGAAGAGTTTGGGAACAACAGCAACTCAGCCACCAAGTGGTAGGCCATGTAAACCGACAGAGAGGGGTCGGCAGATGCTGAAGCGCAGAGTGCAAAGACTGTCTGCAGTATGCTACAGAGCTCCAAACTTCATGTGACCTTCCAATTAGCCCACGTACAGTACGCAGAGAGCTTCATGGAATGGGTTTCCATGGCCGAGCAGCTGCATCTAAGCCATACATAACCAAGTCCAATGCAAAGCGTGGGATGCAGTGGTGTAAAGCACGTCGCCACTGGACTCTAGAGCAGTAGAGACGTGTTCTCTGGAGTGATGAGTCACACTTTTCCATCTGGCAATCTGATGGACCAGTCAGGGTTTGGAGGTTGCCAGGAGAACACTACATTTCGGACTGCATTGTGCCGGGTGTGAAATTTGGTGGAGGAGGAATTATGATGTGGGGTTGTTTTTTAGGAGTTAGGCTTGGCCCCTTAGTTCCAGTGAAAGGAACTTTGAATGCTCCAGGATACCAAAACATGTTGGACAATTCCATGGGATGGCACTTCAAGTTCATATGTGAGTAAAGGCAGGTGGCCAAATACCTTTGGCAATATAGTGTATACAAAACATGTACATTCCATAAAATAACACATTAGACAGTAATTCCTCATTTATCACTGTTAATTGGTTCTGGACATGACCGGGATAAATTAATTAGCCCAAAGTAGGAATCATTCTTTATAAATCAAATATGTTAATAAATAGGGCATAAAAACACGTGTTTACTACCTTCTAAATACATTTTTAACATGATAAAAGCACCCCTAGACATTAAATGACTTTCTTTAGTCACCTTTACACTCTTCTCATCCAATATATTAATGCTGAGCCAATCAGTGGCCATGATACTGAACAGCGTGCTCTGATTGGTTTGGTCTCATACTTTGACTTAGAGACTTAGACTTCCTTTTTATTGTCATTCAGATTTGAACTTTACAGCACAGATAAGAACAACATTTTGTTACATAAGCTCATGGTAGTGCAGGATAAAAGAGCAATAAGGTGCATATATAAATAAATAAATATATATAAATAATATATAAATATATATATAAAATAAATAAATATATATAAATAAACAAATAGATTACTGTACAGAAAAATATATTGCACTTTTTCCACATGCGTCCACGTTTATGGATGTATGTTATATTGTCTTTTTTATTCCAGCGAGTTAATCCATTTTGGGGGGAGTTGAGGGGATAATTTAATTATGATGCGTTCAAGAGTCTTACGGCCTGAGGGAAGAAGCTGTTACAGAACCTGGAGGTTCTGTTTCGGAGGCTGCAGAACCTCTTTCTAGAGTCCAGCAGTGAAAACAGTCCTTGGTGGGGGTGGGAGGAGTCTTTGCAGATACATACAGTGGCCAATACTGGTGTAGTATTGGTATTTTTTAGTTCATTTCGCCATTTTTATGCTTGGAAATGCCTAATTTAGGGCAAAACATATGTAGAGTATGCTTTAAAAAATATGCCATGTGGTAAAGCAAAATTAAACAAATAAGAAAAAAAAAAGAAAAAAAGAGGATACGGAATATATGAATTTCTCTGTTGAATTAATGAATTGAGAAGTAAGTTTACATGTTAATTTAACATTTTTACTATTATTTTGACTTTTTTTTTTTATAGCATTTTAACTTTAAAAAAAATTCTTCTTTATTGAATGATTGTAGATTCCACTAAATTTTCCCAAAAAATATTTCACCTCACCTTTAAAAAAGCTCATCCCATTTACTACTATTGCATTTTAGTGGCCTTGCTACAAGCAACTCCACAAATTAAACAACGTTCTACACCCACATTTTTTTAATTCCTTTTGCACGGAAATTAAATGACCTGTAGCAAGTCAAAGGTTCCACATATCTACAAAGTTTCACGGGAATCGGTGCTGCAATTTCCGCACAAACCTGCTACTAACTAACTGACAAACACAGGTTGCCTTTGCACAGTAAAACTAGGATATGGGCACTAAATGGTAATTGGCCATTAAGACCTGCAGTGTTAATGGGGCCCGACGTGAAGTGCTGCATTCACACACACACGCACGTCACTATGGATCACACTAGTGTGTGTGAGCGTGTGTGTGTGTGTGTGGAGGGATGTTCTTGTATAAGCACTCAAGCCCAGGGCTCAGGAAAGGCGTCAGATGCATCTGCCTCCACACTTGTTTCCTTTCAGAGTGCGAGTAGGCTCCTGAAAGTTGCATGGCAGGCAACAAAATATAGCCGTGACATAAAATCCACCTCTTCACAAACTCACATGCTGCAAATTCAATACGCACAACTCTCGCAGCGAGATCACAGGACCAACCCTCGCCCGTCACATTTGACTCCCACGCGACACTGAAGCTGCGTTCTCACTTGAGGTTCTCAACTCTGGCCCCGACCAAAAAAAATGTGAAAAACAGATCAGCTACTTGGTGCAGTTTGCTTAGTGTTTACACTTGTATTCTCGTCATGGGACCAAAATCTGCAAAAAAAAACTAAGTCAGGCTTTGATTAGGCAGCTTTTATGACATGTATATAATATAACACTTTCTTTACAATGCAGCCTTTGGTCCCGCATGACAAAAATACCAAAGCAAACCAAATTGTGCACTCAGGCCATGTCTACACTAAGCCGGATAACCCCTACAAACAAATAATTATTTAGCCTAAGCCCCGTTTCGGCCACACTAAATCATCGTTTAAAGTTCCCATCCTTGGATAATTTTTTACACGGGTAAGTGCGCCGTCTATTTCTTGAATCTCCGGCTCTTAGCTCTGTATGGACTCATTGATCTTTTACAAACTGAGTTCAGAGTGGAAGTGACGTCAGAAAGAACGCGCCACGGTCAGCTTCATAATAAAGCGGTTTCGTAACTCGGAGCTAACCACTGGAAATATGGAGGCGAGTCATCCAGACATGCCCGTGTTTCTCATTCCGTCTGTACAGACACTTGTGGAAATCACACATGAATACCTTAGAGAAGAAAACGTGCGATTGCAGCTATTTGGGATACAACACTTCTCAGATGGCAAGAGAACTTTTGAATGTTCAGGTCAGCTGTGATTCTACTTACCGAAAAACTTTGTCCATTTGTCGAAGGAGAGACAACGAGAATGCGGGCTCCTTGTGGAAACAACCTTTTTACCTGTTATTGACTATGGAGATGTGTTGTACATGAATGCTACTGCTGGTTGTCTGCACAAACTGGATAGTGTGTACCACAGGGCACTGAGATTCATCACCAACTGCGCTCCCCTTACTCACCATTGCGTATTATACTCAATGGTTAACTGGACATCTTTATGTGCTCGACGCCTCAATTATTGGTATGTTTTCATCTACAAAACTATTCTGGGTATCACTCCATCTTATCTGTCTTGTCTTTTAACAAAGAAACAAGGAAGTCACAATCTTCGTTCAATGAATATTCTGCAATTTGTCGTCCCCAAAGTAAGAACTGAACTGGGCAAGAAAGCACCGAAGGCTTGGAATAACCTACAATCGAATATTAAACTTCAAACCCTTGTTACATTGAATGAGTTGAAAGCTTCTGTGAAAGGACTGCAGTCTACCTTGTCTGTATGCACATGTGTTATGTGAGCAAGTTTTAATGTTGTAAATGTGATGTTTTATGTGTTGTTTACTGTTTTTAATGTAACCTTGCTGATGCCCTCTTGGCCAGGTCTCCCTTGGAAAAGAGATCTTTGATCTCAATGGGATTTTTACCTGGTTAAATAAAGGCTAAATAAATAAAAATGTGATGACCTGGCCGTCGAGGGAAGACTACGGAAAACGGCGAATGCTTTTGGACTGGCAAAGCAGACTGTATCAGTTATTGTCCGCCATGTATGTCGCGGACTCAAAAGTCTAGGTCCAGAGTATATGAAGTCACCAAAAACGAATAGACAATGAAGGTGAAGGCAAAAGAGTGAGGAGTGTCCTGACCAGATATCTAGATCCCTAGATTAATTGTTGTAAAATGTTCTTTATCAAATTGTTTACTTTCCCTTGTCCATTAAAGATTTGATTCATTTGTGATGTCTCAGGTGTGATTCACTACAATAGGGCCCCACAGCACACTGGATTCCAGTTAATTGAAATACCACAACTAGAGATGTCCGATAATATCGGACTGCCGATATCATCGGCCGATAAATGCTTTAAAATGTAATATCGAGAATTATCGGTATCGGTTTAAAAAAATGAAATTTATGATTTTTTAAAACGGCGCTGTACGGAGTGGTACACGGACGTAGGGAGAAGTACAGAGCAGTTGCGTCTCCCAGTCATACTTGCCAACCCTCCCGATTTTCCTGGGTGACTCCCAAATTTCAGTGCCCCTACCGACAATCTCCCGGGGCAACCATTCTCTCGAATTTCTCACGACTTCCACTCAGTCAACAATATTGGGGGCGTGCCTTAAAGGCACTGCATTTGCGTGACGGCCCAATCACATAATATTTACGGCTTTACACACACATATAAGTGAATGCAAATCATACTTGGTCAACAGCCATACAGGTCACACTGAGGGTGGCCGTATAACAACTTTAACACTGTTACAAATATGCGCCACACTGTGAACCCACACCAAACAAGAATGACAAACACATTTCGGGAGAACATCTGCACCGTAACACAACAAACACAACAGAACAAATACCCAGAACCCCTTGCAGCACTAACTCTTCCGGGATGCTACAATATACACCCCCCGCTACCCCTACCCCCCAACCCCGCCCACCTCAACCTCCTCATGCTCTCTCAGGGAGAGCATGTCACAAATTCCAAGCTGCTGTTTTGAGGCATGTTAAAAAAAATAATGCACTTTGTGACTTCAATAATAAATATTGCAGTGCCATGTTGGCAATTTTTTCCATAACTTGAGTTGATTTATTTTGGAAAACCTTGTTACATTGTTTAATGCATCCAGCGGGGCATCACAACAAAATTAGGTATAATAATGTCCACCACATTCCAATGTAATGGCTCTATTTACGAAAGAAAGGAGGCTAATTGTCGATCGTTGAGTGGTCAATTTTAAACTACTGGCAATTGCAGGGGGCAAGACTAATCTGAGAGTCATCGTGTTAAGGGGGTCATATTATGATTTTTACTACATTTCAAACACTTCCTTGTGTTCTACATCAGTGTTTCTTAACCATAGGGTGAGCGCCCCCCAGAGGGCGGCCAAAAAACGACTGCTTCTTAGCGGTGGTCCGTGTGGGCCGCAGCAGTACTCAGTTGTAACACACATTTCCACCACTTGTGGCAGTAATGACAATATCAAACAGAAGTGATGGAGAAGTTTCTTAAGCACACAAATTATGACTGAAGTGGTGAAAATGTATTTTAATTTGCCCTAAAATGGTACTGACATTTTTTTTTTTTAAAGGAATATATTATTTATCATGAATTTAGTTAAAATGTATTTATTTTTCTTCAGTTTTTATGAGTCATTTCTATTGTAGTATATTGGATTGGTATTTATTTTTGTAGTTAGCCTGACCTAAGCCTTGATATTATTATTTTTATGATTAACACATGCTTTCATATCATTTGACAAGCTTTGTCCAGTTAAACTGTAAGTCGGTTAGATATAATTTTGAATAGGATCCAAATCAAGAGTAAGATTTCTAATTCAGTGTTAATATTTGAGTTGGGATCCGGACCTCTCTGTCGTGGAAAAGTTGGGCACCAAAGGTACCAACAGGTAAAAACTCTTCAATTCTGTCACCTTAAAAGTGGGCGTTCCCTGTCAAATCTGGCCTTCCGCATATTCTCCAATCAAATTAGCTACTTCTGCTCCTACGTGCTTTTCAGGCTGCAATAAGTCCAGCGCCCCAGGAAGGTGAAACATCATATTGCACTTGAAGTTTGGATGCAGTGTACACCACACGTGATAAAATAAACTTCCAGGAAACTATCAGATCTATTTTGATCTCTTCGAACGGAGACACCTGCAAACATCAATTGAAATGAGAAAAAAAGGACCATAATACCACACAAAATTATCAAAAATCAAAATGCAGTGCAGTCTGCTGAAAATGATGGAAAGTGCCAATCTACAAAGCAACTGATGCTGTGGTCAAAATTGGAAATGCGACAAAACATCCAAAACGTGTCCCTTTTGGAGTTGCGGGGGGTGCTGGAGCCTATCTTAGCTGCATTGGGGCGGTAGGCGGGGTACACCCTGGACAAGTCACCACCTCATGGCAGGGCCAACACAGATAGACAGACAACATTCACACTCCCATTCACACACTAGGGCCAATTTAGTGTTGCCAATCAACCTATCCCCAGGTGCATGTCTTTGGAGCTGGGAGGAAGCCGGAGTACCTGGAGGGAACCCACGCAGTCACGGGGAGAACATGCAAACTCCACACAGAAAGACCCCGAGCCCAGGGATCGAACCAAGGACCTTCGTATCGTGAGGCACATGGTCTAATCCCTGTGCTGCCTGCCGCAAAACATACTTTAACGTATTCAAAACTCTATTTCCATTTGGCGGCTAAAGTGGATAGTTTACCCCCCAATTCGTCACGTTTCATGTGTCAGGTAAACCGTGTGAATCCCCTTCCTACTGTATGCGGGGTGGGCGTGTCCGCAGGTTGGATGGGAGATTATAAATGAGCGAAACGTGCATAACTTCAAGCGTGTCAAAAGACAGTTAAGGGCCAACGGGAGAATAGGGCCCCAAGCAGCGCTGTAACCAATATTTGACAAATCAAGGTCAACATTCGGTGGTTCTAGAAGAGCTTTAAAGGTTGAAACCATGTCTATTCCAGCACAATATGAATAATATTACCTTGAGCAACACAATTTAGAGAACAGCGAGAGCATTCATTGAGGTGGAACTATCTCATGCTATATTACCAAACATCTTTTACAATCAGCATGATTTTGTAACACTGAATGAATGAATACGCTTAAGTTTATGTGTTCATTTTAATATCATTAAAACATACAAATAATTGACAAACGTTGCTATTGTTTCTACCCCGCCTGGGATTTGAACCCCGAAACTTCTGCTTGGGAGAAATTGGTCATCATATCCTAATTAGTAACAAGAGCATAGGGCTAGGAATACGTCCATGGTAATATTTCATATGATGTGCCTTGTCATTCATTAATTGACATGTTACATGCACTTCTTCTGCGTTTAGGGCAGGGCGGCCCTGATCTCTGAACAGTTTAATGACCTGACTGACATTACACGGGAAACAGCACAGTCCACACTAGGGTTGTACGGTATACCGGTATTAGTATAGTACCGCGATACTAATGAATCATATTCTGTACTATGCCGCCTCTGAAAAGTACCGGTCCCGGGCCCCCGTCGTCGTCACGTCGTGTAATTGCTGGTTTACGAGCAGACGAGCATGTTCGGCAGCGCACAAACACAGAGTACTTACAAGCAGACACAGTGTGTAGACAAAAAAGGGAGAACGGACACATTTTGGCTTAAAAACTAACGATAAAGGTGAAGTTATAACACTAAAACACCCTCAGGAAGAGGTGCTTTAAGACATGGCTAGCTAGCGGCTAACGTCCATCCGCTGTAGGCAGTGTTTTAGCTACTTCTAAATCCCTCCTGGTCTCCATGGTGACAAATAAAGTAAGTTTCTTACAAGTATCATCCCTGCAGGACGAGGAATAGCTAAACATGCTTTACACCGTAGCTCACCGGCGTCAAAATGTAAACAAACACCATTGGTGGATCTACACCTGACATCTACTGTAATGATACCAAGTATAATAGCGTATATCGTCGATACTACTATGATTACGTCGATATTTTTTGGCATTACAACATCTTCTTTCGTTTTTTTAAAATTCATATTCTGTTTATAAACTCAGGAAATATGTCCCTGGACACATGAGGACTTTGAATATGACCAATGTATGATCCTCTAACTACTTGGTATCGGATCGATGCCTAAATTTGTGGTATCATCCAAAACTAATGTAGAGTATCAAACAACAGAAGAATAAGTGATTATTACATTTTAACAGAAGTGTAGATAGAACATGGTAAAAGAGAAAGTAAGAAGATATTAACAGTAAATGAACAGGTAGATTAGTAATTCATTTTCTACCACTTGTCCTTAATAATGTTGACAAAATAATAGAATGATAAATGACACAATATGTTACTGCATATGTCAGCAGACTAAATTAGGAGCCTTTGTTTGATTACTTACTACTGAAAGACAAGTTGTGTAATATGTTCACTATTTTATTTAAGGACAAACTTGCAATAAGAAACATATGTTTAATGTACCCTAAGATTTTTTTGTTAAAGGGGAACATTATCACCAGACCTATGTAAGCGTCAATATATACCTTGATGTAGCAGAAAAAAGACCATATATTTTTTTAACCGATTTCCGAACTCTAAATGGGTGAATTTTGCCGAATTAAACGCCTTTCTATTATTCGCTCTCGGAGCGATGACGTCACAACGTGACGTCACATCGGGAAGCAATCCGACATTTTCTCAAACACATTACAAACACCGAGTCAAATCAGCTCTGTTATTTTCCGTTTTTTCGACTGTTTTCCGCACCTTGGAGACATAATGCCTCGTCGGTGTGTTGTCGGAGGGTGTAACAACACGAACAGGGACGGCACCAGTGGCCCAAAGATGCGAAAGTGGCAAGAAATTGGACGTTTGTTCCGCACACTTTACCGACGAAAGCTATGCTACGACAGAGATGGCAAGAATGTGTGGATATCCTGCGACATTTAAAGCAAATGCATTTCCAACGATAAAGTCAAAGAAATCTGCTGCCAGAACCCCATTGAATCTGCCGGAGTGTGTGAGCAATTCAGGGACAAAGTACTCGGTAGCACGGCAAGCAATGGCGGCAGTTTGTTCCCGCAGACGAGCGAGCTAAACCCCCTGGATGTCTTGGCTCACACCGTCCCTTATGCCACCGAAGATGATCAAGAGAAGAATATCGACCCTAGCTTCCCTAGCCTGCTGACATCAACTCCAAAACTGGACAGATCAGCTTTCAGGAAAAGAGCGCGGATGAGGGTATGTCTACAGAATATATTAATTGATGAAAATTGGGCTGTCTGCACTCTCAAAGTGCATGTTGTTGCCAAATGTATTTCATATGCTGTAAACCTAGTTCATAGTTGTTAGTTTCCTTTAATGCCAAACAAACACATACCAATCGTTGGTTAGAAGGCGATCGCCGAATTCGTCCTCGCTTTCTCCCGTGTCGCTGGCTGTCGTGTCGTTTTCGTCGGTTTCGCTTGCATACGGTTCAAACCGATATGGCTCAATAGCTTCAGTTTCTTCTTCAATTTTGTTTTCGCTACCTGCCTCCACACTACAACCATCCGTTTCAATACATGCGTAATCTGTTGAATCGCTTAAGCCGCTGAAATCCAAGTCTGAATCCGAGCTAATGTCGCTATAGCTTGCTGTTCTATGCGCCATGTTTGTTTGTGTTGGCATCACTATGTGACGTCACAGGAAAATGGACGGGTGTATATAACGATGGTTCAAATCAGGCAATTTGAAGCTTTTTTTAGGGATATTGCGTGATGGGTAAAATTTTGAAAAAAAACGTTGAAAAATAAAATAAGCCACTGGGAACTGATTTTTAATGGTTTTAACCCTTCTGAAATTGTGATAATGTTCCCCTTTAAAATAAAGCCAATAATGTAATTTTTTGTGGTCCCCTTCTTTTAGATAAGTACCAAAAAGAATCTAAATAATTTTGGTACCGGTACAAAATATTGGTATCGGGACAACACTAACGCACACAATGTCCTACACGGTCATTATATTCTATTCTTTTTGTCACTTTAAAAATACAGAGGACATGACCTTGGTGTCCTCAATTGTAGTGAAGTGTATATTTTTAATTGTGCTTCGCTACTGGGGTCCGAACCACAAATATGCAGCCTGAATGACTCCGGGATTTGTGTCGAGTAGCCAGTAAAGCTTGCTGGAATTTGCAGAATGTTCCACTTTGCTCACACGGACCAAAATAGACTTTTGAACACAATTAAATAAAAATAAAATATTACACAATTAGGGGAAAAAATTTAAAAAAAGGAACATTGGGATATTTCATGTGGTTGTCTGTAGATAGCACAACATAAGTCACATAAGCAGACAAGAAAGTATCCTGTCTATTCTTCCCTTCTTCTTGAAGGCGTTTTGATCTAAGTTTATCTGAGCTCCATTACGACACACCACATGGGGTGCAATTATTTTTGGTCAAATGATGCGAAAGACAAGCGCCTTCACAGCTCACGTTGAACAAATCTGACAGTTGGCTTTGAACTGTTACAGGCACCAAGAGTACAGCGTTCACTTTCCAAACACGACAGTAACCCGAGTCAAGTTGTACACTGGCTGGTTTTGTGTGGCAACCTTTAAATGGGCTGTTTGCAACTTGCTCACAGTTACATTTTTCTCATCAAAAAATATAAAAAGAACACCAATGTTTCTGGGTTTCTGTCAGGGGGGTTCAACTGTGGAACAGCTTGGATGATCCCTTAAAATGTTCCAGTTCCATTCACACATTTAAAAAACACTTTAAGACCAAAAAATGGTCTTGAAAAAATATATCACTCTTGAATCAACACAGTAGTTAATACTATGATCAATGTTAATTAAAATACTAAATGTGGGATATAAATAATAATGGAAGTATAATTGTTTGTATATAGTATATAAATTGGTACAAAGGTTTAACACGTGTACAAGGATATTTCACATGCCTTTACTATACTACTATATAATTGAACTGTGTTTATGTTGTGTATAATGTGTATTTATAATATGTTGTACAAAAGACATTTCATAATTTTCGGAAGTTCATCTTGTACTTGACATTGTTTATAGGGTTAGGCGCAATAAGTTCAACTTCAGCCTAAACCCTTTCGGTCTGCAACATTTTCATTTTCAATCTATGAATGTACAACTGTTTATTTATTTTGTTGACCATTGACCGAAGAATAATAAACTAAACTATTAGTGGTTTAACAAAACATACACTATATTGCCAAAAGTATTTGGCCACCCATCCAAATGATGAGAATCAGTTGTCCTAATCACTTGGTCCGGCCACAGGTGTATAAAATCAAGCTCTTAGGCATTGAGACTGTTTCTACAAACATTTGTGAAAGAATGGGTCACTTCCAGCATGGAACTGTCATAGGATGCCACCTGTGCAACAAATCCAGTCGTGAAACTTCCTCGCTCCTAAATATTCCAAAGTCAACTGTCGGCTTTATTATAAGAAAATAAAAGAGTTTGGGAACAACAGCAACTCAGCCACCAAGTGGTAGGTCACTTAAACTGACAGAGAGGGGTCAGCGGATGCTGAAACGCATAGTCGAAAGTGACTTTCTAATTAGCCCAGGTACAGTACGCAGAGAGCTTCATGGAATGGGTTTCCATGGCCGAGCAGCTGCATCTAAGCCATGCATCACCAAGTCCAATGCAAAGCGTGGGATGCAGTGGTGTAAAGCACGTCGCCACTGTACTCTAGAGCAGTGGAGACGCCTTCTCTGGAGTGAAGAATCACACTTTTCCATCTGGCAATCTGATGGACGAGTCTGGGTTTGAAGGTTGCCAGGAGAACGCTACATTTCGGACTGCATTGTGCCGAGTGTGAAATTTGGTGGAGGAGAAATTATGGTGTGAGGTTGTTTTTTCGTAGTTGGGCCTGGCCCCTTAGTTCCAGTGAAAGGAACTTTGAATGCTCCAGGATACCAAAACATTTTGGACAATTCCAAGCTCCCAGCCTTGTGGGAACAGTTTGGAGCGGGCCCCTTCCTCTTCCAACATGACTGTGCACCAGTGCACAAAGCAAGGTCCATAAAGACATGGATGACAGAGTCTGGTGTGGATGAACTTGACTGGCCTGCACAGAGTCCTGACCTGAACCCGATGGAACACCTTTGGGATGAATTAGAACGGAGACTGAGAGCCAGGCCTTCTCGACCTCACCAATGCGCTTTTGGAAGAATGGTGGAAAATTCCTATAAACACACTCTGCAACCTTGTGGACAGCCTTCCCAGAAGAGTTGAAGCTGTAATAGCTGCAAAAGGTGGACCGACATCATATTGAACCCTATGGGTTAGGAATTGGATGGCACTTCAAGTTCATATGTGAGTCGAGGCAGGTGGCCAAATAATTTCAGCAATATAGTGTACATTGGAAAGTTGGCGCTCTCTAGGCATCTGTGTAAATGTTGCAAACAGCCCCACCGGACGGAGCTTGTGTTACCATAGCTGGTTTAAGAAAACAAATATAACAAGTAAATGTCTTTTTGTCACAATTTCAAGTTAAATGCATGCATTTTCACCAGGGCCCTAAGCAGAATTGTATTTTGCGTTCCCCCACTAAAAATGCTTCACATTTTATTCAAGTGAAATGATCAAACTTGAATTTACTTTGATGCATGCTTTGTACTACAACAACTTCATGGGAGAGAATTTGTTCAATGTTTATTTTTTTTCTAGTGCAAAATAAATCTCCCTGACAATTCCCTGGGCGGGTTTCAATCCAAGTACAACTATTTACAAGCCAAGCACTAACGCTGTGTGCCACAGGGGGAAATTAGGTATAATTTCATATGAAACGGCCTGTCATTTATCCGTAGACATTTTATAGGTGCTTATTCATCTAAATTGGGGTCCCGCCAAAGGATTAATTGCATTAATTGATTAACGTGGACCTCGACTTAAACAAGTTGAAAAACTTATTGGGGTGTTACCATTTAGTGGTCAATTGTACGGAATATGTACTGTACTGTGCAATCTACTAATACAAGTTTCAATCAATCAATCAATCAATCAAAGCGTGGTCTGTGTATAGAGAAGGGCAGCCCCCTGATGCCCACTGCGCGTGCCTACCCACAGGAGAGATTTCGGCAAAGAAAGAATACAAATATGGGTGCAATGGCCAGACCATAAACCACTCCAAAAACCGGCTTGGGAGAGGTGTATTTTGGACGGTTTGAACCAGGAGGAGGGGCACATTGATCGCAAGTTTAACCATGACATACTTACCTTATATAGTTTATTATTATTCTTCGGTCAATAGTCAACAAAATAAACAAACAGTTGCACATTCATAGATTGAAAATGAAAATGAAAATGTTGCAGACCGAAAGGGTTTAGGCTGAAGTTGAACACTTATAGCGCCTAACCCTATAAACAATGTCAAGTACAAGATGAACTTCCGAAAATTATGAAATGTCCTTTGTACAACATATTATAAATACACATTATACACAACATGAACACTGTTCAATTATATACACAGTAAAGGCATGTAAAATATCCTTATACGCGTGTTAAACCTTTGTACCAATTTATATACTATATACAAACAATTATACTTCCATTATTATTTATATCCCACATTTAGTATTTTAATTAACATTGATCATAGTATTAACTACTGTGTTGATTCAAGAGTGATATATTTTTCCAAGACATTGGTCTTAAAGTGTTTTTTAAATGTGTGAATGGACCTGGAACATTTTAAGGAATCATCCAAGCTGTTCCACAGTTGAACCCCCCTGACAGAAACACATCTACTTTTTAAGCTTGTTCTTATCTTAGCTTTCTGGAAGACAGCTGAACCTCTGAGGTCATAGGTATTCTCTCTGGGTTTGAACCTCTCCTGTAGACACCGAGGCAGCATGTGGTTATGAGCTTTGTACGTCACAATAGCAGTGTTGAGGTCAACAAGATCATGCAGTTTTAAGGTTTTTAATTTAATAAACAGAGCATTGGTATGGTCATGATAATCTGCATAATTTACAATTCTAATCGCTTTCTTTTGAAGTAAGAATATAGAGTTGATGTTTGTTTTGTAATTGTTACCCCAGATTTCAACACAATAATTAAGATAAGGGAGTACGAAAGAATTATATAACATATTAAGAGCTTTTTGATTTACGGAGTTTTTGATTTTATGTAACATAGCAGGGATTCTCAAACTGTGGTATGTGTACCACTAATGATACGTGGGCTCCATCTAATGGTACGGCAAATAATCACTTGATTAAAGTATAGTGTTTATTTTAACTATATACAAACACGGTGTTACTGTTCAAACTGTGTGTAAAGTTACAGTGGCCAAAAAAAAAGTTGTTAAATAAAACCTCTGCCTTGTTTTTGATGAATATGTAGGCCTACTACGCTACTGTATTTTATTGCTGGTCATTATGGTGGTACTTGGAGAGCCAAGTGTTTTCTGAGGTGGTGAAAACAGTTTTGGATATTATCAATCAATCAATCAATCAATCAAAGTGTATTTATATAGCCCTTAATCACAAGTGTCTCAAAGGGCTGCACAAGCCACAACGACATCCTCGGCTCAGATCCCACATCAGGGCAAGAAAAAACTCAACCCAATGGGATACAATGAGAAACCTTGGAGGGGACCGCAGATGTGGGGACCCCCACTTAGGTGGTTTCGTCCTCTAGAGGACATCGATTCGCAACCATGACATAGTACAACTTTAAAATAAACCCCTTTAATTAATAATACCAACATAAATTAAATCAATAACATGTCAAATAATGTAAAAAACTGTCCAATAATTAATTAAGTGTCAAAAACATGTGAAACAATTATGTTAAACATTTTGAATAATTGGTATAATAAAATATAAAACCCAAAACAATGAGAGCCATATTGGACCAAAAATACAAAAAAACAAATGTGTCTGGAGCCGCAAAAAATTAAAAGCCGTATATAAGTCTAATAATGAAGGCAACACATGACGCAAGTGTCTATATTAGCTATGATAGCCTACTATCAAAATGTGTCGCAGGCTGAAGCAAATCTTTGTTGACAGAAATGTTGAAATGTAATATTTATTCTACACATTTTTATAACATCAGAAACCATTAAGTAGATCAGAGGCTACTCAGAAGGTGAGATAACTTCTGGAAATTACTGGCTTTTAATGTCCAAAGGTATAGATGTGTGTGTCCAAGTTAAAGGAAACAGCATGCTGTCTTCTTCTAATAGATTTATTACAATATTTGGCAAGCTAGGTCATGTTTGCTGTGGTCTGGAACAACATGGCACACAAACAACTATCTGAAATGCAGCCAATATTACATACAGATAATGTGTCATGAGACATGCAAAACTAAATTACATACAAAGAGGATAAAAGTAAAGGATATTAAATGAGCTCAAATATACCTACACATGAGGCATAATGATGCAAGATGTACTTACAGCTAGCCTAAATAGCATGATAGCATTGATTAGCTTGCAGTCATGCACTGACCAACTATGCCTGATAGCACTCCAACAAGTCAAAAACATCAACAAAGCTCACCTTTGTGCATTCACGCACAGCATGAAACATTTGGTGGACAAAACTAGACAAAGGAGTGGAAGATTTTACATTCAAACAAACTGTTGCGTCACAGTCCACACTATGGTGAGTTCAAGAACTGCCGAAATTAGTAGGACAAAACGATGTTAAACAAATACTCTCATCAGTGAAGCATACACACAAATATATTAAACAGTGGGGTTTTCTAACAATGGGGAAAGTTTGTGTCAACATACTAAAACAAAACATGTTTTCCCCCATCTTTTTCCATTTTCAATTATTTTTTAAAAATGCTCCAGGGAGCCACTATGGCGGCACTAAAGAGCCGCAGATTGCTGACCACCGCCCTAACCCGAATAATAATAATTATGGCTGACTTATATAGATCATGTATTTCTTTGGATACATTTAATGACTGATTTTTATATTTGAGGAGGTCAGAAAAACCCAGAGGCTATATCATCCCTACAAGCCTGATTCGCAAGTTTCCCTGCTCGTCATGGGATTTTTTAGAAAAAAACACAGAGGCTATATCATCCCTACAAGCCTGATTCGCAAGTTTCCCTGCTCGTCATGGGATTTTTTAGAAAAAAACACAGAGGCTATATCATCCCTACAAGCCTGATTCGCAGGTTTCCTTGCTCGTCAGGGGATCTTTCAGAAAAAACACAGAGGCTATATCATCCCTACAAGCCTGATACGCATGTTTCACAGGTTTCCCTGACGGGCAGGGAAACCTGCGGAACAGGCTTGTAGGGATGATATAGCCTCTGTGTTTTTTCTGACCTAACGTATTTTCCGCTCTACCCCGGTATTGAGCACTGTATAACGGATGAACCACAGAAACCTCGACTTTTTTTAAAGGATTTATGTATTTCACAACAATTTTGTTTGTATTATAATGCATATTTATATTTGAGTGTTTTATTTTCTGCCTGATTTTCATATGATATTGACTTAAATATTTCATGACTGATTTATATGTTTAGAATTGTATTCCATTTCCTTTGCACGTGTGTTTATATTTGTTCTCACCATCCCACGCAAGTTGTTACGTCGTCGCCGACTAATTGCAGCTTCACGGCAGTCGCGTGCGCCGTTGCCAAGGCATTTTCAAACAGTTGCCACGACAGCGGGTCCTGACCTTTCCATAATTGCAGGAATGACCCCGCCGTCCCGGATCTGTGCCAGCATTCTGACAATCTGCGCTCCAAAAAAACACCAGAACCTGAAGCAGTTTTTGCCACAAAATGTTCCCATTAGGAAACGACTTTGGACTAACAGTTGATCCAAACATTTTTTGCAGAGCAACCAGGAGGCGTTTGCTCCGGCTGGCCCTGTGGATCTTGTCATCGTCATCCCCAACATGAAGCGCAGAGCTCCCCTCATCCTCACCGTCGTTTTATCCCGTCTGTACAAATTACCCTGCCATTTTGTCGAGCCATGCTGGCATTAAAGCCAGATTTGAGGCCGAGCCGAGATTCGTTTTGAAGATCCGGCAGAGTGTGGAAAAGGAAAAGAGGAGTTGGGGGAGGAGGGAGGGTGGGGGGAAGGGGATCAGAGCCTCTTAGGAACGCTAGATTTAGTACAAATTGAGAGACATCTGAGCACATTTGCAGTGGGAGAATGTCACATTTCTCCAAGCATTTTATTTCATCTTCTGTAGGACAATACTATAAAAATGCATTTTGGACATGTTTAGAATAGTCCGTGTACAGCTTGTAGTCGTCTAGATCAGTGTTTTTCAACCTTTTTTTGAGCCAAGGCACATTTTTTTTAATTGAAAAGGCACACCACCAGCAGAAATCATTAAAAAACGAAACTCAGTTGACAGCAAAAAGTTGTTGTTGCAATTGTTGGATATGACTTTAAAGCATAACCAAGCATGCATCAATATAGCTCTTGTCTCAAAGTAGGTGTACTGTCACCACCTGTCACATCACGACGTGACTTATTTGGAGTTTTTTGCTGTTTTCCTGTGTAGTGTTTTAGTTCTCGTCTTGCGCTCCTATTTTGGTGGCTTTTTCTCTTTTTTTGGTATTTTCCTGTAGCAGTTTCATGTCTTCCTTTGAGCGACATTTCCCGCATCTACTTTGTTTTAGCAATCAAGAATATTTCAGTTGATTTTATCCTTCTTTGTGGGGACATTGTTGATTGTCATGTCATGTTCGGATGTACATCTTTGCTCCACAGTAAGTCTTTGCTGTCGTCCAGCATTCTGTTATTGTTTACTTTGTAGCCAGTTCAGTTTTAGTTTCGTTCTGCATAGCCTTCCCTAAGCTTCATTGCCTTTTGTTTATTTTTGGTTTAAGCATTAGATACCTTTTTACCTTCACGCTGCCTCCCGCTGTTTCCGACATCCACAAAGCAACTAGCTACCTACTGCCACCTACTGATATGGAAGAGTATTACACGGTTACTCTGCTGAGCTCTAGACAGCACCGACACTCAACAACAACACATCATTTGCAGACTATAATTACTGATTTGCAAAAAATATTTTTAACCCAGATAGGTGAAATTAGATAATCTCCCACAGCACACCAGACTGTATCTCACGGTATACTAATGTGCCGCGGCACAGTGGTTGAAAAACACTGGTCTCGATTTATTTTCCACTGAAAAAGCAACCACTATTGTGTACGTGACCATACCTCAGAGTGAGCATGCTCAAATCGTGTGCTTAGGTGAATATTTAGTTCGAGCACCATTGTTATCTAACCCTGCCTAAATGCTCTTGGGCAAGGAACTGTACACTTTGTTACTGGTATCTTCTGCTGGATGTTGGATACCTTCCAAATGAGGATGCCCCACAGGTGCTTAATTGGGTTCGAGTCAGTAGGAGACATACAGTCGGTAAGGTTATATTTCTGCCTTATTCCTGTGAGAATCCTGTGTGCGACTGAAGCATTAAGGAGTGGGACTATCCAGGGCTAGCTGCAGTGTGCTCAAATAAGCACCAGGTAGCATCTGTGAGCAGATAATACTGTATCATCTCGTTCTCTTTTGGACTAATCAGGTCTTATCAGGCGGGAAAGCATTCTTCGAGCCAATGGGAGCTCCACTATTACGCCCGTAAAATCCAATAAATAACCATTCAAAAAGCGCCAACAATACTCATTTTACATTCCGTGCACTTGAATATTAACCAAATATTAGTTAACGCAGACAAACTATTTATAGCGGCGCCGTGATCACTTCCGTGTGTCCCTCGCTTCCTTGCTTCCTGTAAGTTTATTGTGGATCATAAATCATGCATCTCACCTGGAGTGAGTAGGTAATCCGACAAGTTGGCAGACTTTGACAGCCAATTTAGGACCTGGAATTGGCAAAAACAAGAGGAGATTTGGTTTGGTAAAAGCAGGTCAGATAGGTAAGAAAGCGCAAGGCCATTGAGACATTTAAAAACTAATTATAGAACTTTAAAATTGACCCTGCAACGGACGGGGAGCCAATGCAGAGACTTTAAAACTGGTGTAATGTGCTGTGTGAAAAGGTGTAGGAAGAAGCACAACTTGTTGAATCCTACCCCTTTTCCACTTCATAGCAATTACTATCACATTTATTTCACTTCCTATTCTCATTTTGTAACACAATTTAAATCAGGGGTGCCCATTACGTCGATCGTGAGCTACCGGCCGACCGCAGAGGGTGTGCCAGTCGATCGCCAGCCAGGCATTAAAAAAATAGACCTAAAATTAGCGGTCATAAATCTTCACCATGCGTCACTTGATTGACTATCAGGTCACCCAAGGATCTTGTGAGATGACGCTGGCTGCTGCCAGATCTTTATTAAGAAAAAATGACCAACAGGAAGGCGAGAAACACATTTTATTTCAACAGTACCTTCCGTCAAAAGCCTAAAGATTGACCACACAGTTCCTGTCTTCACAATAAAAGTGCTGCTCCATCCTGCCTGTGCAAACAAAATAAGAGTCTTCGAAAGCTAGCGCAAACAAGCCAGCAAGCCAAGGAGTTTGCCGTCAATTTATTTATTGTAAAGTCTATAAAAACGAATTCCGGAAGCTGGACAAATAAGATGCCAAAAACCAACCACTTTCATCTGCTATTAGACAGAAAGGAGGGACTTTTTTTCTCCTCCACAATGTCAAATCGAAAATGTGGACGTTGTCAGCACTACTGTGATTCTTGTCTGATTCCAATCAATGCAAGTCATCAGAATCAGGTAATAAAATATCTTATATTATATATATATATATATATATATATATATATATATATATATATAGATATATTAGAGATGTCCGATAATATCGGCCGATAAATGCGTTAAAATGTAATATCGGAAATTATCGGTATCGGTATCGGTTTTTTATTTTTTATTATTAAATCAACATAAAAAACACAAGATACACTTACAATTAGTGCACCAACCCAAAAGACCTTCCTCCCCCATTTACACTCATTCATTCATTCACACAAAAGGGTTGTTTCTTTCTGTTATTAATATTCTGGTTCCCACATTATATATCAATATATATCAATACAGTCTGCAAGGGATACAGTCCGTAAGCACACATGATTGTGCGTGCTGCTGGTCCACTAATAGTACTAACCTTTAACAGTTAATTTTACTAATTTTCATTAATTACTAGTTTCAGTTTCAGTTTTTATATTGTTTTACTTTATTTTTTATTCAAGAAAATGTTTTTAATTTATTTATCTTATTTTTTTTTATAACATTTTTTTAAAAGTACCTTATCTTCACCATACCTGGTTGTCCAAATTAGGCATAATAAGGTGTTAATTCCAGGACTGTATATATCGGTTGATATCGGTATCAGTTGATATCGGTATCGGTAATTAAAGAGTTGGACAATATCGGAATATCGGATATCGACAAAAAGCCATTATCGGACATCCCTACTATATATATATATATTTACATATATATAAAATATTTATTTATTTAATTAAAGTAGCTCGCCTGCTGAAAGTGTGGGCACTCCTGATTTAAATAAATGAATATTAAACACAGCAGGTCTCACAAATAAGTAAGATGTGATTCACATGATGAGATGACTAAGATTATCTCATTTTCAATAGATATCAGGATTTCATGGCGCTATGATCTATGTGGTGTGAAGAGCCGCAAGTTTGCCTTTTTTATTTTATTTTATTTTTATTTATGCACACATTAAAAGCAAAATTTCCATTTTGATATGTGTATGTATATATATATATATAAATATATATATATATATGTGTGTGTGTGTGTATATATATGTGTGTAGGTCGTGAGTTCAAACACCGGCCGAGTCATACCAAAAACTATAAAAAGGGAGGTAATGGGTCCCAACCCATTACCTCCCTGCTTGGCACTCAGCATCAACGGTTGGAATTGGGGGTTAAATCACCAAAAATGATTCCCGGGTGCGGCCACCGCTACTGCTCACTGCTCCCCTCAGCTCCCAGGGGGTGATCAAGGGTGATGGGTCAAATGCAGAGAATAATTTCGCCACACCTAGTGTGTGTGTGTGACAATCATTGGTACTTTAACTTTAAATTTATTATACAAATGAAATGATTATGGTAAGCATAAAATTGTTTTCGATTGTTTTCCCTAAAATACACATTGAGGCTAAAAAGTGTTTATTTTATCCAATTACTCGATTAATCAAACGATTTGATAGATTTTTCGATTACTGCAACCCTGCTCTAAAGTACATCCATGTTTACTTTCAACAGCATTGTCCTTTAAGATACCGAGTAGTAAAAATGCTTGCTGAAAATATAAGAGCTGTACTCTGCAAAATACAATTTTGTGGCAGCGGAAAAATTTTTAGTTAATTATTCACACCAACAGGTACAACCGTGCGTAGATCTCCTGCTTTAACAGCCCCTGTAGAAGTTCCCCACTCTTAAGCTTGAAGATAGCAGTTATATTTGTCATTGTCTTCCACAGCCATGCAAATGTTCAACTACAAGGTTGGGAAACATTCAGAGCGTGGTGTTTTCCCCCCCGACACACCCACCGCTCCACACCCAGCATGCCAAGCACTGCTAAATATTTCAGCAGGGATCTAGATTTTTTTTTTCTCTCTCTCTGCGGCTCATCAACAAACTACCTCCAAGCCGCCAAGGGTTGTATAGGTAGAAAACGGCACAAGTGTGCAGGAAAAAGCCGAAGGAGGGAAGCACTCGGTGGGTAAAAATAAGTAAAACTGTGGTGAAGATGTGGAATCAGTGCTTTGAAGAGGCATTGTTTGAAAACTGTCTAAGAGAAAATATAGCACACAAGCCCCAAAAAGTTTTGAGTACTGAAGCTAGCAAATCCACCAGGAGCCCTCAAGACGAGACCATGGCTAAGGCAGAAAAAGACCAAGACCCAAGTGATGTGAGACCAATGTAGATTAAGACCAAGTCTTAAGCAATGTAATAGAGTCAAAAACAAGACCAATGTAGATCGAGACCAAGTCTAAAGCAATTTAATAGTCAAGAACAAGACCAATGTAGATCAAGACCAAGTCTCAAGCAATTTGATAGACTGATGAACAAGACCAAGGTAGATTGAGACCAAGACCAAAGCAATTTGACAAACAAAAACAAGACCAAAGTAGATCAATACAAAGACCCAAGCAAAGTGAGACAAATTTAAGAACAAAACCAAGGCAGAATGAGACCAAATCCAGACCAAAACCCAGGCCAAATTAAAGGGTCATATTTTTCCTACATTTAAAACACTTCCTTGTGGTCTACATAACATGTAATGGTGGTTCTTTGGTCAAAATTTTGCAAAGATGATGTTTTACAGATCACCTTCAAACTGCTTTCTGACCATTCCTTCAGGATGCAACATTTTGTAGGCCGTTTTATTTAAAGTGTGTACACTTCGACTGCTTCTTCTCCCTTTGTAGTGTTTCCATATGGCGTCTACTGCCAGATATGTTAGAACAATACACTAATTCTTATTAGAAATGGCAACAGCAGAAAATGCGTGTGCATGTACGAGCCAATCTGCCCCACAACAAGAGGATACAGAAAAATAAGGAACTTAGTGAGCAAACCTATATATCCACTGACGTAACTAGGGACAAATACCGCACTAACTAGTCAAATTCCAAACGGCTCATTTGGAAGAAATATGAAGGAAGGCAAGATTGTTTTATAAGTATCACTGCCATGCCTCCATGGTCGGGTTTTAGGACTTATGGGGATCCTGAATACACAAACACAGGTGCCAACAGGTAAGAACAAATAGTTTTGCATAATAGGACCCCTTTAAGGCTTGATCTTTTGAGGAATTGTGCAGAAAACAACCAAATATCCTGAGAATAAATCCTCATTCAGTGTCTTACATGTGAGTCCGAGATAAAACTGACTGTGAGATCGCCAACCCCAGTCTCGAGTCTCTCTTTGTTAACAACCAGTGCTGCTTTGCCACAGCACAGTACCAGCTCAACTGGTTTTTGAATGAACTAGAATGTGCAAAACTGCAAAAAACCCTTTGCAGTGAAGGCATCGGTTGCAGTGAGAAACGCTAACAAACAACAATGGAATGTGAACAAGCCTCTGCTGTTGGCCAAAGAAAATTGGCCGCAGTCATCCAAATTTCCGGGACTTATGCAGATCCCAAATACACATCACCAGGTACCAATAAGTAAGAAGATTTGGTTTTGTATAATATTGCAAATCAAAATGCCAGATAATGTCTCCTAATAGGTGCCATTTTAGCCACACCATAATAGCCGTATGTTGAAGCACAGCACATCTGACTACGGTAGCTTTAATCCTCCACTTTCCATCAAGCGGTGCAGCTTCAAAGCTTACCAAAGTCGTAATAAAACATTTGGACTGTTTTGTGAGCGCCGTGTGCAAAGTTCTATATTCTCAATGAAACATCAAAGTTTTGGTCTTGCTTGCTTGAACAAACTTGCTAGTGTCATTGCTAGAATAATTGTGTGTAAGTTATTACAAAAGTTTCCGTTTTCGGAAACTTCCGGCGAGCAGACAGAAGCTGTCTTTGTTGTACCAAGCCAAAGGCTTGTAAAATTCCATTGTGTAC
This sequence comes from Nerophis lumbriciformis, assembly GCF_033978685.3. Classification (NCBI taxonomy): domain Eukaryota; kingdom Metazoa; phylum Chordata; class Actinopteri; order Syngnathiformes; family Syngnathidae; genus Nerophis; species Nerophis lumbriciformis. The sequence goes on from NC_084560.2 coordinate 33,042,180, forward strand.
GATGGGCGGAGACGGGAGGGGTTATCTATTTTGATCCAAAACCTGCCCAAGCTCGATCCAGGACCAGCCCAAGCCCGAGGCATCTTTTTCTTTTGTGTTAATGTGACCGAAAACAATGGCTGTTTGCATACCCGCCATTCCTTTAGAAACAGCTGTTATGTAAACAGGGAAAGTCCAAATAAAAAGGGGTGGCGTACAATCTTTCGCCAGAGCGTGGTGGAAGACTGTTCTGAGAGTACAGTCGACACGTCTCTCCTCAAATTGAGCAAAATTGAATCCGGTCTCTGTTTATTTCCTTGCTTCTTGTCTGTTTTAATAGATGTCATCGATGTTTAAACCTCCATCCATCCTTTTTGCTACCGCTTATTCCCTTTGGGGTCGCGGGGGGGGGCTGGAGCCTACAATCGGGCGGAAGGCGGGGTACACCCTGGACAAGTCGCCATCTCATCGCAGGGCCAACACAGATAGACAGACAACATTCACACTCACATTCACACACTAGGGCCAATTTAGTGTTGCCAATCAACCGATCCCCAGGTGCATTTATTTGGAGGTGGGAGGAAGCCGGAGTACCCGGAGGGAACCCACGCAGTCACGGGGAGAACATGCAAACTCCACACAGAAAGATCCCGAGCCTGGGATTGAACCCAAGACTACTCAGGACCTTCATATTGTGAGGCAGACGCACTAACCCCTCTGCCACCGTGCTGCCGATGTTTAAACCTGACAGTAATTTATTGAACATGGGTCGTCAACCTGTAGTCAAGACTGCCATCTACTGGTCATACTTGTACCAGATAAAACTGCTTCGAGGTCGGTAAGCACAGCCAGAATTAATCGGTACATTAGGCGTACCGGGTTATAAGGCGCACTGTAGATTTTTGAGAAAATGAAAGGATTTTAAGTGGGCCTAATAGTCCGAAAAGTAGGTTACTCAAAAACGTACCTCACAATGCTTGATATTACCGGCTTTTGTAAGCAAAGCATCAGTAGCAATTAGAGCAATGGGGACTCAAGTAGGTTGTGTGCAGTGGATTTAGGATAGAGAAAGTAAGTTTGGAATGTTATTTCACATTTGAGGGGTGTGTCCCCTAGCCCGTCCACCTCAATGTAAACTCATTTGAAGCCAGCGTGTGCATCCAAAACCATTTTTCATCTTTGCCGACACGCTTGTCAACATCATTATCCGAGCTCATTAGAAAGGTCTCCCTTCCAACCTGAATTATACATCAAGCGGCCAATCAGGAGCCGGCATCCCATGCTGTCATGGGAGCCTTCCTCACGTCTCTCCCCAGCTGATACGCTTTCTTTTAATCAAGAGGACCGGGTTTAGGATCAGCATTACTCTCCATCCGTCCTTCCATTCATCCAGCCAGGGGAACGTGGGGAAGGACGGTGAGGGAAAGATGAAGACATGGGAAGGAGGAGGTGGGGGGTGGGGGGGAGACAGCAGTGGGGTGTTGGAATCCCACAGGTAATTGGACGTTATCATCTTGGAACATGGACACGTGTGAAATCTGAAGGTTCATGAACATGTCCAACATGTTCAAGTCTCAATAGTGGGCTGACTGAGGGTTTCTAATTTTAGGATGACATTTTTCCTAGCCACCTTATGAAGGTTTTTTTTTTAGGAATATGTTAATTTTAATGGAATGTAAATAACATCTGTGGTCTCCCTTAAAACGGAATGCTTGCATACATGTAATATAAAGTTTCACAATCATGGTCAATATAAAGTCTGGAGGTGCCCCTGCAATGGCGTTTTATTTGAAGGCGGCTGTTATGTTTTTCCAATTAATCTTGCTTAAATTTTACACTCAAGTGCTTGTCAGTCCCTTAAAAGGTGTGTACCAACTTTAGAACTGATTCGGTTAAAAACGATGAAGTTCCAAGGGAAGTTTGGTAGAGCGCTTTGAGCTGTGTTATACAGTTCAAGTCAATCTGATGCATGGGTTTTAATAACAGCGCCATCAAGTTTTGTAAAAAATAAAAGCACAGGCAACAGTATTTGTGTGCATGACGAACATTCTCCGATTAGTATGCGAACAAAGACTGTATAGTTTCCTGTCAAACAAGGCATGGTAATCTTTAAAGGTTGAATCGATAAAACTGGACTCTTTTTGTTTGTCAAAGATGTTTTAACCAAAAGGTTTCTTCAGTTCTACATGTTAGGCGTGGAGTTTCTGGTGGTGGCGCCCCCCTAAAGCTAGGTACCTTTCACGTTTGAACCGACACAAAAACAATTCCTAGTACCTGGGAATTTGGTAGATTTGCATGTATTAATAAATGGTAATTGTTTGATAATGAAATACATTTTTTAAATGTAACATTTAAAAAGGAGCTGATTATGGTAACTGTGCTATCTCCTTGTTATATATTGGAGTCTCATTTGCAAGTATTATATAATAGACTTTGCATGCAGTTGCAGCTCCAAAACGTTAAATGGCAGTAGTGTATGGACTACGGTGTGTTGCCTAGTCAGAAAATAGTCTTTGCCATGAAGCTGAATGACTGTCTAGTCTTGAGTTGCGCCCTACAAAATCTTCAACTGTAAGTATTGTACGTAGGGCTGCATGATTAATCGAAATCAAATCGACATTGAAGTTTTAATTTGTGCGGTAAATAACCGCAAGAGACTGACTTTTTTCTACTCCACAATTTTACCGGCATTTCAGTGACCGACATTTTCGCCTATCAGAATTGTTGAGCCTCGCGTTTGGTCATCTCTCGCGTCAAACATCTTTGTGTATCTCTCTTAGCATCTGAGCGTGTTTGACAGTGGATTTAACTGAACAGATGGAACCTTCTTTTCACTCATTAAGAATCTTTGTATTGGCGTAGACACGATCAGGGCGCCGCCACCAACACACTCACAGTACAGAGAGCCTCGCAACTCGCCAGTTAGAGGTGCCGCAAAGTTACAATTGTTTATAATATATATTAGGGGTGTAACGGTACGTGTATTTGTATCGAACCGTTTCGGTTCGGGGGTTCCGGTTCGGTTCAAAAGTGTACCGAACGAGTTTCCACACGGACATATTAAGTAACGTAGCGCACGTTGTGTAAACAATGCACACTGAGGCACAACACACGGCATGTTAGCAACTACCGGGCTAGGACAACATGTAAAAGCCAGAGCTGGAAGACCCTCCTGCCTCGTTAAAGGGGAACATTATCAACAGACCTATGTAAGCGTCAATATATACCTTGATGTTGCAGAAAAAAGACCATATATTTTTTTAACCGATTTCCGAAATCTAAATGGGTGAATTTTGGCGAATTAAACGCCTTTCTATTATTCGCTCTCGGAGCGATGACGTCACGTTGTGACGTCACATCGGGAAGCAATCTGCCATTTTCTCAAACACATTACAAACACCGAATCAAATCAGCTCTGTTATTTTCCGTTTTTTCGACTGTTTTCCGTACCTTGGAGACATCATGCCTCGTCGGAGGGTGTAACAACACGAACAGGGACGGATTCAAGTTGCACCAGTGGCCCAAAGATGCGAAAGTGGCAAGAAATTGGACGAAATTTGTTCAAAATACGAGGGTGTGAGGAAAGCCGACGAAATGGTCAGTCGTTTGTTCCGCACACTTTACTGACGAAAGCTATGCTACGACAGAGATGGCAAGAATGTGTGGATATCCTGCGACACTCAAAGCAGATGCATTTCCAACGATAAAGTCAAAGAAATCTGCCGCCAGACCCCCATTGAATCTGCCAGAGTGTGTGAGCAATTCAGGGACACAGGACCTTGGTAGCACGGCAAGCAATGGTGGCAGTTTGTTCCCGCAGACGAGCGACCTAAACCCCCTGGATGTCTTGGCTCACACCGTCCCTTATGCCACCGAAGATGATCAAAAGAAGAATATCGAACCTAGATTCCCTGGCCTGCTGACATCAACTCCAAAACTGGACAGATCAGCTTTCAGGAAAAGAGAGCGGATGAGGGTATGTCTACAGAATATATTAATTGATGAAAACTTTATTCATTACTCGCGGTTTTACGTAAATTATAATACATAAACTGTGTTTACCAATAATTTAGCTTAAAAACATTACAACACTTGAAAACAAACACATACCAATCAATCGTTGGTTAGAAGGCGATCGCCGAATTTGTCCTCGCTTTCTCCCGTGTCGCTGGCTGTCGTGTTGTTTTCGTCGGTTTCGCTTGCATACGGTTCAAACCGATATGGCTCAGTTTCTTCTTCAATTTCGCTTAAGCCGCTGAAATCCGAGTCTGAATCCGAGCTAATGTCGCTATACCTTGCTGTTCTATCCGCCATGTTTGTTTGTATTGGCATCACTATGTGACGTCACAGGAAAATGGACGGGTGTATATAACGATGGTTAAAATCAGGCACTTTGAAGCTTTTTTTAGGGATATTGCGTGATGGGTAACATTTTGAAAAAAACTTCGAAAAATAAAATAAGCCACTGGGAACTGATTTTTAATGGTTTTAACCCTTCTGAAATTGTGATAATGTTCCCCTTTAAGATCTCCCGTTTGGGAACATTTCGGCTGCGCGGTGCGATACAACAATGGAGGATGGAGGTTTGCCGACATTGTTCAGCAGCTGCTTCTGCCAACACGTCAAACATGCTAACCCATTTGAAGCGTCACCACCCCCAAGTGAACATCGCTTCAACAAAGATAAAAACGAGCAAACAGCTCCCACCTCTTACTGCCAAGTTAGCCAGGCTGGGGGGGGGAAGAAAAGTTAATCTGAGGCTGAGTTGACTTGAAACTGTTTAAAGGGGAACATTATCACCAGACCTATGTAAGCGTCAATATATACCTTGATGTTGCAGAAAAAAAGACCATATATTTTTTTAACCGATTTCCAAACTCTAAATGGGTGAATTTTGGCGAATTAAACGCCTTTCTATTATTCGCTCTCGGAGCGATGACGTCACGTTGTGATGTCACATCGGGAAGCAATCCGCCATTTTCTCAAACACATTACAAACACCGAGTCAAATCAGCTCTGTTATTTTCCATTTTTTCGACTGTTTTCCGTACCTTGGAGACATCATGCCTCGTCGGTGTGTTGTCGGAGGGTGTAACAACACGAACAGGAACGGATTCAAGTTGCACCAGTGGCCCAAAGATGCGAAAGTGGCAAGAAATTGGACGTTTGTTCCGCACACTTTACCGACGAAAGCTATGCTACGACAGAGATGGCAAGAATGTGTGGATATCCTGAGACACTCAAAGCAGATGCATTTCCAACGATAAAGTCAAATAAATCTGCCGCCAGACCCCCAGGAAGAGAGTGCGGATTAGGGTATGTCTACAGAATATATTAATTGATGAAAACTGGGCTGTCTGCACTCTCAAAGTGCATGTTGTTGCCAAATGTATTTCATGTGCTGTAAACCTAGTTCATAGTTGTTAGTTTCGTTTAATGCCAAACAAACACATACCAATCGTTGGTTAGAAGGCGATCGCCGAATTCGTCCTCGCTTTCTCCCGTGTCGCTGGCTGTCGTGTCGTTTTCGCTTGCATACGGTTCAAACTGATATGGCTCAAAAGCTTCAGTTTCTTCTTCAATTTCGTTTTCGCTACCTGCCTCTACACTACAACCATCCGTTTCAATACATGCGTAATCTGTTGAATCGCTTAAGCCGCTGAAATCCGAGTCTGAATCCGAGCTAATGTTGCTATAAACTTGCTGTTCTATCCGACATGTTTGTTTGTGTTGGCTTCACTGTGTGACGTCACAGAAAAATGGACGGGTGTGTATAACGATGGTTAAAATCAGGCACTTTGAAGCTTTTTTTAGGGATATTGCGTGATGGGTAAAATTTTGAAAAAAACTTCGAAAAATAAAATGAGCCACTGGGAACTGATTTTTAATGGTTTTAACCCTTCTGAAATTGTGATAATGTTCCCCTTTAATGTTGCACTTTTATATGTAGAAGAAAAGTTTTGTCATTTTATTTAATCTGAGCAACAACTTGAAGCAGTTTAATGTTGATTAACGTGGACCCCGATTTAAACAAGTTGAAAAATGTATTCGGGTGTTACCATTTAGTGGTCAATTGTACGGAATATGTACTGTACTGTGCAATCTACTAATAAAAGTCTCAATCAATCAATCAATCAATCAAAAAAAGCACTTTATATGTAGAAAAGTTTTGTTAAGAAACCATTCTGAGCCTTATCTTATTTAGTTTTTATTTTATATATGATGACCACATTAACCCTGGCAATGGACCCTGTGTGTATATGTATGTAATGCCATAGTTTACAAATTTGGTAAATAAATAACCAAAAAATGTATATTTTGTTGTTTTCTTACTGTGCCGAAAATGAACCGAACCGTGACCTCTAAACCGAGGTACGTACCGAACCGAATTTTTTGTGTACCGTTACACCCCTAATATATATATATATATATATATATATATATATATATATATATATATATATATATATCTGCATATATATGCATATATATATCTATATATATATATATCTATATATATCTATATATATATATATATATATATATATATATATATATATATATCCATCCATCCATCCATTTTCAACCGCTTATTCCTTAGGGGTCGTGGGGGGCGCTGGAGCCTATCTCAGCTACAATCAGGCGGAAGGCGGGGTACACCCTGGACAAGTCGCCACCTCATCGCCAACACAGATAGACAGACAACATTCACACTCACATTCACACACTAGGGCCAATTTAGTATTGCCAATCAACCTATCCCCAGGTGCATGTCTTTGGAGGTGGGAGGAAGCCGGAGTACCCGGAGGGAACCTACGCAGTCACGGGTGGAACATGCAAACTCCACACAGAAAGATCCCGAGCCCGGGATTGAACTCAGGACTACTCAGGCCCTTCGTATTGCAAGGCAGATGCACTAACCCCTCTTCCACCATGCTGCCTATATATATATTTAAAAAAATGTTTTATATATATATATTATAAACAATTTTAACATATAGAAACAGACGACTAACTGGATTAGGTATTTTACCAAGCTGTAAAAGTCAAATGTTAAGGGTATATAAGTCATACCTTTAAGAGTACTACCCCACCGACAAAATGGTATGATATAACATATTGTGAGTGCATTAAATGTTGAAATAAATTAAAACTTAAACCAAACCAAGCTGAGTGATGGCTCTTTTAGGGACTTGAGGAAAGAGAGCGTATTTAATGTTTTTTTAATCTCTCTGGTCCCTGGGAAGCCAACGTTGTCTAGAGACAATCATGCACCCCCTCGTAGCCTTGGGTGTTCATTAACATAGAAATTGATGAGCCACAATTGACGATCTAAAGCAAAGTTCGCACAGCAAGGTCAGCCAAGAGTCGGTAATTAAGCCCCAGTTCTTTAAGTGGTGGTATTAGCAACGCGGGTCAGAAGACATCCTCGCAACGCTACCATTCTCCTGGAAGCCTGCAGGACATCCGCATGGAGTGTAAAACAATTATAGGAGATGGGAGTATTGACAGCATCTACTGTATATATTATATTCCGTACAGAAATTTCAATGAAAGGAGGGGAATCATTCCCGCAGGCGCAGTGTGTCTTTGTCCAAGTTAACCACACAAGGACGTCCATTCTCCATGTGCGCCACAACTCTTAATGATTACATACACATCTCCATCCAGGCTAAACATCCCGGTCCACGTCTCACTACAAAGCGCTCACGTGTCTCTGGGAATTTAACATCAAGACTCCCAGAACCTTAAGAGAAACGTGCCAAGGTGATATCGTCCCAGGATTAACATCCTACTTTGTGCAGCCGTTGCGCTGCAACAAGTCCAGCTGGAAGGAATGAATGCATTCGATTGACAGGACGGGTACATTTGGTGTTGCAATGCATTAAGGGTGCACAAAAAAAACAAATCGATCCACATCTGAATCACGATTTCTATTCATCCCGATTCTAAATCGCTTTCAAAAATCGATTAAAAACATTTTGGGGGAGAATTTTTGGTAACACTTTAGCATGGGGAACATATTCACCATTAATTAGTTGCTTTTTAACATGCAAATTAGTAACATATTGGTAATTATTAATGCCTTATTCTGCATGACCTTATTATACTAACCCTAACCCTCTAACCCTGACCAAATAACTCTAAATGATGATTTTATTTTTTTATTTTTTATAAAGAAATACAATCATGTTTGCTTACGGACTGTATCCCTGCAGACTGTATTGATATACATTGATATTTAGTGTATATATTGTGTTTTTATGTTAATTTAATAAAAAATATATATATATTTTTTTTCTCTTGTGCGGCCCGGTACCAATCGGCCCGGTGGTTGGGGACCACTGACTTAGAATATGTTCTCCTAGTGTCCAAATAACTCTAAATTAATTTTTTGTTACTTAGAATATGTTCCCCATACTAAAGTGTTACCGAACTTTTTTTAAGACGTTTTCTGTCATCTCCATGCAACCGGAATCGCAATTCTTATTCATTCCGAATTCTAAATCGATTCATAATTTTTGGAAGTCAATTAAATTTTTTTTTAATGAGAATACATTTTTTAAAAGACGTTTTTTAGGCCATCTCCATGCAACCAGAATCACGATTCTTATTCACCCCTAGGTGTGGTGAAATAATCCTCTGCATTTGACCCATACCCTTGTTCACCCCCTGGGAGGTGAGGGGAGCAGTGAGCAGTGAGCAGCAGCAGCGGCCGCACCCGGGAAATCCATTTGGTGCTTTAACCCCCAATTCCAACCCTTGATGCTGAGTGCCAAGCAGGGAGGTAATGGGTCCCATTTTTATAGTCTTTGGTATGACTCGGCCGGGGTTTGAACTCACAACCGATCAAGAGCTCTAGCTAGGTTTTTTGTATCCTCCTACGACGTGCAATGTGGCATTTTTAGCTATTCGTTGTCCTCCAGTGATAACACGTATAAGAAACAAAGTTGGTTGTGTGGAGAATGCATACAGGTAAAAGCCAGTAAATTAGAATATTTTGAAAAACTTGATTTATTTCAGTAATTGCATTCAAAAGGTGTAACTTGTACATTATATTTATTCATTGCACACAGACTGATGCATTCAAATGTTTATTTCATTTAATTTTGATGATTTGAAGTGGCAACAAATGAAAATCCAAAATTCCGTGTGTCACAAAATTAGAATATTACTTAAGGCTAATACAAAAAAGGGATTTTTAGAAATGTTGGCCAACTGAAAAGTATGAAAATGAAAAATATGAGCATGTACAATACTCAATACTTGGTTGGGGCTCCTTTTGCCTCAATTACTGCGTTAATGCGGCGTGGCATGGAGTCGATGAGTTTCTGGCACTGCTCAGGTGTTATGAGAGCCCAGGTTGCTCTGATAGTGGCCTTCAACTCTTCTGCGTTTTTGGGTCTGGCATTCTGCATCTTCCTTTTCACAATACCCCACAGATTTTCTATGGGGCTAAGGTCAGGGGAGTTGGCGGGCCAATTTAGAACAGAAATAGCATGGTCCGTAAACCAGGCACGGGTAGATTTTGCGCTGTGTGCAGGCGCCAAGTCCTGTTGGAACTTGAAATCTCCATCTCCATAGAGCAGGTCAGCAGCAGGAAGCATGAAGTGCTCTAAAACTTGCTGGTAGACGGCTGCGTTGACCCTGGATCTCAGGAAACAGAGTGGACCGACACCAGCAGATGACATGGCACCCCAAACCATCACTGATGGTGGAAACTTTACACTAGACTTCAGGCAACGTGGATCCTGTGCCTCTCCTGTCTTCCTCCAGACTCTGGGACCTCGATTTCCAAAGGAAATGCAAAATTTGCATGGTTGGGTGATGGTTTGGGGTGCCATGTCATCTGCTGGTGTCGGTCCACTCTGTTTCCTGAGATCCAGGGTCAACGCAGCCGTCTACCAGCAAGTTTTAGAGCACTTCATGCTTCCTGCTGCTGACCTGCTCTATGGAGATGGAGATTTCAAGTTCCAACAGGACTTGGCGCCTGCACACAGCGCAAAATCTACCCGTGCCTGGTTTACGGACCATGCTATTTCTGTTCTAAATTGGCCCGCCAACTCCCCTGACCTTAGCCCCATAGAAAATCTGTGGGGTATTGTGAAAAGGAAGATGCAGAATGCCAGACCCAAAAACGCAGAAGAGTTGAAGGCCACTATCAGAGCAACCTGGGCTCTCATAACACCTGAGCAGTGCCAGAAACTCATCGACTCCATGCCACGCCGCATTAACGCAGTAATTGAGGCAAAAGGAACTCCAACCAAGTATTGAGTATTGCACATGCTCATATTTTTCATTTTCATACTTTTCAGTTGGCCAACATTTCTAAAAATCCCTTTTTTGTATTAGCCTTAAGTAATATTCTAATTTTGTGACACACGGAATTTTGGATTTTCATTTGTTGCCACTTCAAATCATCAAAATTAAATGAAATAAACATTTGAATGCATCAGTCTGTGTGCAATGAATAAATATAATGTACAAGTTACACCTTTTGAATGCAATTACTGAAATAAATCAAGTTTTTCAAAATATTCTAATTTACTGGCTTTTACCTGTATATGTTTAAGAGTTATTTCTTTGTTCATAGTCATGTTTAAATCAGCTAGTGTTTTTCCATTTGTACTCTTTCTATTTTCTCATTTTATGTCCGCAAGTAAACTGTGTGTGTGTTACTTTGAAGGCTTGCACTGTAGGAGTTGGAGTACTCCCTTACATCTTATCTGTAGTAGAACAATGAGGCTGTATTCCTTTCTGGACAGGTGAGGGCTTTCTTCGGATGCAAGAAGTTGTCTCTTCCATATGAATGTTAGACCAATTCGAGAAGCCGACATGAATGTATTGGTGTGGGCTGGTCTCCTGAAGCTTTAGTAAAACTTGATAATATTCCTATTCTGTCTTGATGGTCCTTCTTACTCTGCATATATGTCATCTGAAAGAATTTGGGATTGACCAGTGACTTTAATTCCCTGGGAGGAAAGACTGGTCAGACGCAACAATTGCCATGGAGGCAACGATTTGTGATTGAGAAACTGCACTGTGGAGGCACATTAGCCGCTGGCAAGGACGCCACATTCGCTTGTCGCTGTCAAATGTGCAGGACACAGCTAGAATGTGTCTGACGGTTGTCAGAAAAATTGTATGTAATTTGTCAAAAAACTTTCCGTTCTCTGGGTTCCCAGTGAACAGACGAAAGCTGTCTTTGTTGTCCCAAGCCAAAGGCTTGTAAAATTCCATTGTGTACAATGGGAGGAGGGGTACGTCCAGGGGTTATCTATTGTGATCCAAGACTTGCCCAAGCTCGAACCAGGACCAGCCCGAGCCCGAGGCATCTTTTTCTTTTGTGTTAATGTGACCAAAAACAATGGCTGTTTACATGTCCCCCATTCCTTTAGAAACAGCTGTTGTTATGTAAACAGGGAATATCCAAATAAAAGAGGAGACGTGAACCTTTTTTTTTGTTAGAGCATGGGTGACACTGTGAGAGGTTACAGGTCGACACGTTTCTCCTCAAATTGAGAAAAATTTAATTCTGTCTCTGTTTATTTCCTTGCTTCTTGTCTTGTTTAATAGAACCTGACAACTGTAGTATTAAAAGCGCTATCGTCGGACAAATGTACATCATACATCCTGCAAGCCTAATTCATTGTAAACCAAAATATTTCACAACAAAAGCTGAGTAGCAACCTTTTAAAGAGCATGCAGAGGTTGTCAAAAAATAAATAAAAATACAACTAAAGCCAACATAGATAGCACGATAAATGACGTGAATGTCATAACAGTGCAGCGTTTTTCTCGGAACAGGACACGCTTTTCAAGAAAATAATACAAATCTTTCTCCTCGCCTGGAATGGCCTCAAAGTTTAACTTGTATTTGATGTTTCAACTTGAGTGCTACGACGTGAAGTCATAAAACGCCAGGCTGACGTCTCGGTAATTGCCACCTTTTCAGCACCTGAAAGCAGCGTGAGGTCTGAATGCTCTAAAAAGGGGGGGGGGGAACATTTCAGCCTAGAGAAGGTTGTATTCAGGGTGTCACGCCACAGCTTGGCTGGTGAACGTGTGGTGAGATTCACAAAAGTCCTGTCCACGCTGCTACAGTTGGACGCTGGGATCCTCGTTCGAATCCAAACAACCTTTGACCCTCTTTCCTCCCAGGAGACTGGAGGTCTGCTTGGAGTTCAGACCGCCGTATTTATGTGGGGTTTAATGAGATTACATCATTACATCATGTTGTTATGTTCCAGCAACCTCAACCACAGTTGTCCTCCCAATATTGTATTATATACACAATATTATATATTTATAGGCCACTAAAGGCAATTTATTCAATTGAACGCATTCCTACTCCTCTTTTCTTCACCTAATTGGATTTGAAACTATTTGCCCTCATTTAAAAAAAAAAAAGCTCCCTACAAGAATTTGTTTAAAATAAATAAATAATGTTTTCCTTTTTTTAATTTTTTTTTTCAAATAGTTGTTTTCACTTCAAAGTTTTAGTATACAATACTTATTTTTTAACATATTTTATTTGTCAACATTAATCAACATCTGCTTCTTCCTACTCCTTTTCTGATGTGTTGAATTGTGTAACGGTAATATTCCCTAAAGTATCTTGTTAGACATGTTTCAAACACTGGAAGGGGGGGGGAAAAATAGTTAATTTTTTTAAATTTATTTCAGTGTTGGATTAATTAAGATGAGCTTCTTCCTACTCCTTTTCGGACTTGTTAAATTGTGCAAGTGTAAGCACGATGTTCTATGAAGTATCCTGTTAAAAACACAGGACAACAACGTTCAGTAATTATTGACATATGGAGAACGAGTTGGATTAATTAAATGTAAGTTCTGCTTCTTTCTACTCCTTTTCGGACGTGTTGAATCGTGCAAGTGTAAACATGATGTTCTATAAAGTATCTGGTTAGGGATTATAAAAACAGGATGTAAACTTTCAGTAACTGTTGACATATGGAGAAGGGGTTGGATTAAATAAGATCTGCTTCTTCCTATTCCTTTTCGGACGCGTTGAATCGTGCAAGTGAAAACCTGATGTTCTATAAAGTATCTTGTTAGACATGTTTTAAACACTGGAAGGGGGAAAAAACGGTCAGTAATTGTAAATTTATGAAAAAAGTGTTTGATTAGTTAAGATTAGCTTCTTCCCACTTCTTTTCGGACTTGTTAAATTGTGCAAGTGTAAGCACGATGTTCTATGAAGTATCCTGTTAGGGATGATCGAAACACAGGATGTAAACTATCAGTAATTGTTGACATATGGAGAACGAGTTGGATTAATTAAGATCTGCTTCTTTATACTCCTTTTCGGACGCGTTGAATTGTGCAAGTGTAAACATGATGTTCTATAAAGTATCTGGCTAGGGATTATAAAAACAGGATGTAAACTTTCAGAAACTGTTGACATATGGAGAAGGGGTTGGATTAAATAAGATCTGCCTCTTCCTACTCCTTTTCGGACGTGTTGAATTGTGCAAGTGAAAATATGATGCTCTATAAAGTATCTTGTTAGACATGTTTTAAACACTGGAAGGGGGAAAAAACGGTCAGTAATTGTTAATTTATGAAGAAAGTGTTTGATTAGTTAAGATTAGCTTCTTCCTACTCCTTTTCGGACTTGTTAAATTGTGCAAGTGTAAGCACGATGTTCTATGAAGGATCCTGTTAGGGATGATCGAAACACAGGACGTAAACTATCAGTAATTGTTGACATATGGAGAACGAGTTGGATTAATTAAGATCTGCTTCTTTCTACTCCTTTTTGAACATGTTGAATTGTTTACGTGTAAACGCAATGTTCTATAAAAAAAAAAAATTGTTAGGCATAATCAAAACAAATGTTGTGAACAAACTGTCAGTAATTGTTGAGATATGAAGAAGGAGTTGAAATAATTAAGATCTGCTTCATCCTACTCTTTTTCAGACGTGTTGAATTGTGTAACATGATGTTTTATAAAGTATCGTGTTAGGCATGATTAAAACACAGGACGTTAACTTTCAGTAATTGTTCATATATGAAAAAGGAATTGGAATAATTAAGATCTGCTTCTTTCTACTCCTTTTCTGATGTGTTGAATTGTGTAAATGTAGTGTTCCCTAAAGTATCTTGTTAGACGTGTTTCAAACACTGGAAGGGGAAAAAAACGATCAGTAATTGCTAATTTATGAAGAAAGTGTTGGATTAATTAAGATTAGCGTCTTCCTACTCCTTTTTGGACTTGTTAAATTGTGCAAGTGTAAGCACGATGTTCTATGAAGTATACTGTTAGAGATGATCGAAACACAGGACGTAAACTATCAGTAATTGTTGACCTATGGAGAACAAGTTGAATTAATTAAGATCTGCTTCTTTCTACTCCTTTTCGGACGTGTTGAATCGTACAAGTTCATGATGTTCTTTAAAGTATCTGGTGAGGGATTATAAAATCGGGACGTAAAACCTTCAGTAATTGTAGACATTTGGAGAAGGGGTTGTAATGAAATAAACCTGCTTCTTCCTTCTCCTTTTCAGACATGTTGAATCATACAAGTGTAACCATGATGTTCTATATGTATGTTAGGGATGATCGAAACACAGGACGTAAAAAAAATTTCAGTACTTGTGGACCTATGGAGAAAGAGTTGGATTAATTAAGAGCTGCTTCTTCCTACTCCTTTTCGAGCATGTTGAATTGTACAAGTGTAAACACAGTGTTCTATAAAAATTGTTGTTAGGCATAATAAACACAAATGTTGTGAACAAACTGTCAGTAATTGTTGAGATATGAAGGAGTTGAAATAATTCAGATCTGCTTCATCCTACTCTTTTTCAGACGTGTTGAATTGTGTAACATGATGTTTTATAAAGTATCGTGTTAGGCATGAACAATAATTGTTGATATATGGGGAAGGAGTTGGATTGATCAAGATCTGCCTCTTCCTACTCCTTTTTTTAGACATGTTGAGTTGTGCAAGTGTAAACATGATGTTTGATACAGTAGCTGCTTAGGGATGATCAAAAACAGGGCGTTAACTTTCAGTAATTGCTCATATATGAAGAAGGAATTGGATTAATTAAGATCTGCTTCTTCCTACTCCTATTTTTAGATGTGTTGAATTGTGCAAGTGTAAACATGATGTTTGATAAAGCAGCTGCTTAGGGAGGAACAAAACACAGGACGTTAACTTTCAGTAATTGTTCATATATGAAGAAGGAATTGGATTAATTAAGATCTGCTTCTTCCTACTCCTTTTCTGACATATTGAATTGTACCAGTGTAAGCGCGATGTTCAATAAAAAGATCCTGTTAGGCATGATAAAAACACTTGTCGTGAAAAAACTGTCGGTAATCGTTATACTGTATGGAGAAGAGGTTGGATTAAGTAAGGTCTGCTTCTTCCTACTCCTTTTCAGACGTGTTGAAATATGCAAGTGTAAACATGATGTCTTCTAAGATATCCTGGTAGGGATAATTGACACACAGGATGTAAACTGTCAGTAATTGGTAATATATGAAGAAAGGGTTGTATTAATTATGATCTGCTTCTTCCTACTCCTTTTCTGACATGTTGAACTGTGCAAGTGTAATCATGTGACCTGTCTTCATGTACCTCGTTAAGCATGCACAAAGCGAAAGTATGACCATGACCAAGAGGGGATAATTCAGTCTTACTGATGACTGAAGCAAACATTCCCGTGAAGACATCTCAGCGTGCACTTAAGGGCAGCTGCGGGAACATCTGCCGCCAACAGGAAGTGGCCATGATTACGGCGGCGTTCCGCGGCCAATGGCGGAGCTGGTTGGCTGCGCTGTCACCAAAAAAAAAACCCCGACACGCCACCTACAATCTTTGTTAATTGCAGCCGTGCAGTAATTAGTCAGTGACAATCCTTGTTATAATTCTTTGGCAACTGCATAATTGCAGTCTTTGTTGTGTGGTTCAGACAACATTTGTATGCGTGTTCCAGTCACATTCATCAACATAACAACTATATGTGGTTTCATTTTGCTTTCAATCAGATGATTTATATCTCATTTTTCTGGGCGGCAACACAACAAAAAGCAGCTCTGGGTCAAAGTGACTGGACATTCTGTCTTTCCAGACAGCAAAAAAACCCAACAAAGTATCGTTTTGGGAAGTCTTTTTGAAAGCTTTTATAGAATTATAGTCCTTAATACGATGCTAGAATCCGTATGTCGGAATGGAATTGGACAAAGTGGCTGGGGAGAGGGAAAAGTCTGAGCTGCTCTGCTTAGGCTGCTGCCCCCGCGACCCAACCTCGGATAAGCGGAAGAAGACAGATACTGTAGATAAGGGGTGTCAAACTCGTTTTAGATGGGGGGCCACATGGAGAAAAATCTACTCCCGAGTGGGCCAGGCTGGTAAAATCACGGCACGATAACTTAAAAATTGTCATGTCTGTGTAATCATGTTTTGTTTAGTTATTGGACTCTTTAGTTTCTGGCTTTTCACTCCCTTGTCTTGTTTCCATGATTACCCATTAGTTTCACCTGTTCCACGTTTGGACTCATTGTGCACTCTTGTTTGTCACCATAGCAACCCATTAGTTTTCACCTGTCACGTCACGCACCTGTTTCACGTTTTGAGTCACGCACCTGTTTTCGTTAATCATGTCTGTAGTATTTAAGTTCATTGTTTTTCAGTTTGTCTTTCTGGTGACATCCCCACATTTATGCTCTGCACATTTCTGACTCTTTTTTCATGTCCATCATTCACGCTGCTCCTTTTTGTCCATGCCAAGTAAGTTTTGTTTATTAATGCTATAGTCTTTTGGTTTCATAGTTTGTTCTCCGCCACTGTGCGCGCTTTTCGTTTGTACCTTTTTTTTTATATATTAAATAAATCATGTACTCACATTCCCATCTCGCCCGAGCCAACTTTCCGTTGCATTCCGGAAAAGCAAACACCCAAGACCAAGTCATGACAAAAATAGACAACTTCAGATTGTTTTCTTTGTTTAAAAATAGACCAAGCACATTCTGAAATTGTACAAATCATAATGTTTTTTGGGTTTTTTTTTTTACACTTACATGTTGCCGTTATTAGGATTCTATCTTTATTTGTTGTTATTTATATTGTCTGAATAAATGATGTGATAATGTTCATCAGTCAACTCATTGGTGTTCATTTTCAATCTATCAAGATAAAAAACATGGTAACACTTTAGTATGGGGAACACATATTCACCATTAATTAGTTGCTTAGTAACATGCAAACTAGTAACATGTTGGCTCTTAATTAGTCATTATTAAGTACTTATTAATGCCTTATTCTGCATGGCTTTATTATACAACCAGTAAGCCATCAACTAAGAGTCTTCCCTCAATAACCTCAGAATTATTGCTTATTAGTAACCCTAATCCTTATATGTTCCCCTCGTGTCCAAATAACTCTAAATTAAAGTCTTTGTTACTTTAATAAGAAACTAATTAATGGTGAAAATGTTCCCCATACTAAAGTGTTACCAAAAAATGATATCAAAATCAAATTACAGTATGTTATTTATGTAGTTTGATCATTTTCCCTGACTGATGTACAACAGCATGTGGTTTATTTTGTACATATGTAGCATCATCTACAAAGATACACAAAAATTGCTATTGCGACATCCAGTGGACAGATTTAGAACAGCAGCTTTTTTCATTCATAAACTTCAGGTTCATTTTTATACTTAGCAAACTCATCCCACGGGCCGGATAAAACCTGTTCACGGGCCTAATCCGGCCCTCGGGCCGTACATTTGACACCCCTGCTGTAGATGAATGGATGGATGGAGTCCTTAATGGACCTTTCGTTTGGTCTGCCAAACATTACCAAAATAATGAAATCATAGAGTTTTAGTGAAAACTGCTTATTATAGAAGAAGATACATTTTGAGTGACTGATGGGGGGACCAGGAATCAGTTCTCAGTCACGGTGACTGGATATAGCTATTATTATCACTGTTGTTTTTATCCAATTAGTAATCATATTTGTAATATCAAAATCATATTTACACATTATTTTTAGATAATTATTTTTTTGACAATACCACCTGAACTACAAGGCAAGACAACTGTGACATTTAACCTAGTCTCTGACAGTACTGGCATTCGAAAGTAATCTGATATTTTATGATACCATAGGCGCTCTAATAATGGCAGGAATTGGATATATCGAATCGGAGAGAGGCTGTTATTTGTTGTTGTTGTTTTTGAAAAGTCAATGTTTTTGGAGTGCATAAAAAGTTGACCACAGAACTTTCCTCCAGAAGGTCTTATCTTTGTCCATGTGATGTCAGACGAAATAAAAATTGAGCTGTTTGGCCACAATACCCAGCAATATGTTTGGAGGAGAAAAGGTGAGGCCTTTAATCCCAGGAACACCATACCTACCGTCAAGCATGGTGGTGGTAGTATTATGTACGTATGTTCTGGGCCTTTTTTGCTGCCAATGGAACTGGTGCTTTACAGAGAGTAAATGGGACAATGAAAAAGGAGGATTACCTCCAAATTCTTCAGGACAACCTAAAGAATTTAGGTTGGGTCTTGGGTGCAGTTGGGTGTTCCAACAGGACAATGACCCCAAACACACGCCAAAAGTGGTAAAGGCATGGCTAAATCAGGCTAGAATTAAGGTTTTAGAATGGCCTTCCCAAAGTCCTGACTTAAACGTGTGGACAATGCTGAAGAAACAAGTCCACGTCAGAAAACCAACAAATTTAGCTGAACTGCACCAATTTAGTCAAGAGGAGTGGTCAAAAATTCAAGCAGAAGCTTGTGGATGGCTACCAAAAGCGCCTTATTGCAGTGAAACTTGCCAAGGGACATGTAAGCAAATATTAACATTGCTGTATGTATACTTTTGACCCAGCAGATTTGCTCACATTTTCAGTAGACCCATAATAAATTCATAAAAGAACCAAACTTCATGAATGTTTTTTGTGACCAACAAGTACGTGCTCCAATCACTCTATCACAAAAAATAAGAGTTGTAAAAATTAAGACAGCCAGGACATTATGTTCTTTACAAGTGTATGTCAACTTTTGACCAGGACTGTACTTATTTGGACATGAAGTAAAGCTCTCCTCTCCCACTGCTTCAGGCGAGAGATGGATATGGCTTGTGCCAAGTTATTCATGTTTATCTGATGCCCTCCCACTTGCTCTGATTCTAAAAAATACATACACCCTTGTTTATTTATCTTTATGACATTTTACACGGGACTGTTTTGTCAAAATGGACCAATATGACATTGGACAAGCCAATAAACTCAAATTGAAAAGGATGGCACCATTGTGACATTTCTACTTGGTTTTGAGGGATCATAAGAAAAGGTAGGATAAGGCATTATTTTTTTATCTAAACTTGGCATGTGCATAATACCACAGACATGCAGTGACATGGATGTTGTGAAAAGCAGCTTTTTTTTATGCAGCTCTGTATGTGAGCATGTGAACCTAATAGAGTTGTACAGTATACCGGTATTAGTATAGTACTGCGATACTAATGAATCATATTCAGTACTATACCGCCTCTGAAAAGTACCAGTCCACTACTATGATTACAGCGATATTTTTTGGCATCACAACATCTTCTTTCGTTTTTCTTTAAATGTATATTATGTTTATAAATTGAGGAAATATGTCCCTGTACATGAGGATTTTGACTACGACCAATATATGATCCTGTAACTACTTGGTATCTGATTGATACCCAAATTTGTGGTATCATCCAAAATTAATGTAAAGTATCAAACAACAGACAAATAAGTGAATATTACATTTTAACAGAAGTGTAGATAGAACATGTTAAAAGAGAAAGTAAGCAGATATTAACAGTAAATGAAGAAGTAATTCATTTTCTACCACTTGTCCTTAATCATTTTGAAAAAATAATAGAATGATAAATGACACAATATGTTACTGCATACATCAGCAGACTAAATTAGGAGCCTTTGTTTGTTTACTTACTACTAAAAGACAAGTTGTGTAATATGTTCACTATTTTATTTAAGGACAAACTTGCAATAAGAAACATATGTTTAATGTACCCTAAGATTTTTTTGTTAAAATAAAGCCAAAATTGCAATTGTCTGTGGTCCCCTTTATTTAGAAAAGTATCGAAAAGTACCGAAAAGTATCAAAATAATTTACCAGTACCAAAATATTGGTATCGGGAGAACACTAGTACCTAATAGCCCCTTTTCCACCGCAGGAACATTTTGTGCCGAAAATGTACTGTATTTTTCGGACTATAAGTCGCAGTTTTTTTCCTATTTTGGCCGGGGGTGCGACTTATACTCAGGAGCGACTTATGTGTGAAATTATTAACACATTAGCGTAAAATATCAAATAATATTATTGATCTCATTCACGTAAGAGACTAGACGTATAAGATTTCATGGGATTTAGCGATTAGGAGTGACAGATTGTTTGGTAAACGTATAGCATGTTCTATATGTTATAGTTATTTGAATGACTCTTACCATAATATGTTACGTTAACATACCAGGCACGTTCTCAGTTGGTTATTTATGCCTCATATAACGTACACTTATTCAGCCTGTTGTTCACTATTCTTTATTTATTTTAAATTGCCTTTCAAATGTCTACTCTTGGTGTTGGCTTTTATCAAATACATTTCCCCAAAAAATGTGACTTATACTCCAGTGCGACTTATATGTTTTTTTCCTTCTTTATTATGCATTTTCGGCCGGTGCGACTTATACTCCAGAGCGACTTATACTCCGAAAAATACGGTAATTTCAGTTCTTATGTGTCTTGTACATGTTGAAAAATGGACAATAATAAAGCATCGTGAATCCTGAAACCTGAATCCTGATTTTCAGGAACTTTCCCACTTACCTGGGTAAATAAAGTTCCCCCTGTGTTTCCACGAAAAACTACCGGGTAGATTTAGTTCTTCAGGAACCTTACATAGTTCTACCTCGCGAGGTGGGACTTTTCAAAGATAACCGGAACCTTTTCGGGGACGGGCTGTGCTGTCGAACGCTGATTGGTTTTAACACAGTTGGGGGGCAATCCTAAAATGTATTTTTCAAACACGACCGGCATCAGAATATGTGCGGCGACTTATTTATCTCTTATTTCTTGTGTATTTTTATTACAACAAACGACAACGGAGAGAAAGAAGAACGAAAGGAGCTTTCGAAATGCAGGAACTTTTGTGGGGCACCTTTGTGCTGAAGAACGCTGATCAGTGGAACTATTTTAGAATGTTTAACTCAGCAGTAGTCCTCCAACTAGTTGCAGTTAATGTTGTTTATTATTTTTACAAACTTCAGTTCGATACGCAAAGCTACGAGAAATGGACAGAGTCTTTTAAACATACACTATATTGCCAAAAGTATTTAGCCACCCATTCAAAATGATGAGAATCAGGTGTCCTAATCACTTGGCCAATGGTGTATAAAATCAAGCACTTAGGCATGGAGACTGTTTCTACAAACATTTGTGAAAGAATGTTCCGCTCTCACACGCTCAGTGATTTCCTGCGTGGAACTGTCATAGGATGCCACCTGTGCAACAAATCCAGTCGTGAAATTTCCTAAATATTCCAAAGTCAACTGTTGGCTTTATTATAAGAAAATGGAAGAGTTTGGGAACAACAGCAACTCAGCCACCAAGTGGTAGGCCACGTAAACTGACAGAGAAAGGTCAGCGGAGGAATTATGGTGTGGGGTTGTTTTTCAGGAGTGGGGCTTGGCCCCTTAGTTCCAGTGAAAGGAACTTTGAATGCTCCAGGATACCAAATTATTTTGGACCATTCCCCGCTTCCAGCCTTGTGGGAACAGTTTGGAGCGGGCCCCTTCCTCTTCCAACATGACTGTGCACCAGTGCACAAAGCAAGGTCCATAAAGACATGGATGACAGAGTCTGGTGTGGATGAGCTTGACTGGCCTGCACAGAGTCCTGACCTGAACCCGATAGAACACCTTTGGGTTGAATTAGAACGGAGACTGAGAGCCAGGCCTTCTCGACCAACATTAGTGTGTGACCTCACCAATGCGCTTTAGGAAGAATGGTGGAAAATTCCTATAAACACACTCCGAAACCTTGTGGACAGCCTTCCCAGAAGAGTTGAAGCTGAAATAGCTGCAAAAGCTGGACCGACATCATATTGAATCCTATGGGTTAGGAATGGGATGGCACTTCAAGTTCATATGTGAGTCAAGGCAGGTGGCCAAATACTTTTGGCAATATAGTGTATTTACGGAGGAGTATGAAGCTGGACTGGAAGCGGCGACCTCACCTGCTCACTACTCTGGATCAATTGGAATTAAAAGGTGCAACAAAGGTAAACGACATTCATTATTAACTATTTACTTTATTACCTGTTGTAAAAGTAGTCAGTGACACTCCATGTGTGTAGTAATTAGCCTCAACCCGAGTGAACAGAATGCTAATGCTAACAAGCTAACGCTAAAGCCGATGTGTTTGTGTTGTCAGTATGAGATAAACACTGATGTTTATTATTTATATATCATTATTTACAGCTGATATGGACCAAAAGTAATCACCCAACCCTCATGAATCCATCATTTACTGAAAGAACGACTGACTTTTTATGAACAAAACTCGGTCCACTATTTTATAAGTCTTACTGTTTTGTGTACGATTGCTTCGTATTTAAATGACTTTTTGTAAAAGAACTGTGACCTAATATTGAATGTTTATTTACATGGTATCAGTGTAGAAATATAGTAAACCACTCCTGCATACATCAGCCGGATTTGTAGAAACTACCCTAAACTGTGAAATGCCATGGAAACACAAACCACACACTCCAACAGGATTCTATAGACCTAGGACGGGTGACAAACGGAACACATATAAAGTATTCAGATACATTACCAGTAGATTACCAAAATAGGGTATTTTATTTTACATGTTTTTAATTTTTTTATACCGATTTTGTGACTGATTTTTTAAAAATGTTTTTATTACAATAGCTCTGAGTTTAACCCCGACATCTACAGCACAAATACGAGGCAGGTTAATGGCGGTAATCCCAACTGAGTCAATGCAGGGCTCATAAAAGTACGTGGAACGGCTGGGAAAAATAAAGCACTCTGAATCTATCAAATAGTGACGCCTTGGAGACTAATCTCAACTTTTACGAACTTCTCAAAAGTGTGTAAGAAGTCAACACAAAGTCAAAGCTTGTACTTTTGGAACAAATCCATCTACGGAGCTCGACCTCACCGTGACTCAAATAGCATATCACCCGGAACAAAATCCTGGCTAGGGCTGCCATGAATTGACTTAATGAGACCATTGTTTACTTTGCTTAGAAATGCGGAACAGTCAGTCTGGGTTGAGAGACGATCGAGTCAAAATCAGTGAAATGAGCCTCATCACAAACTAACATAAGGGAAAAGTTAGTCAAAGATCCTCTACACAACAGGAACACTGTAAAGTTTTTACATCAGTCAAAGATCAAATATTGCGGTGGTTCTCAAATGCTTTAGCTGCCACTATTGTCGTCCCTTGATGACAAACTACCTAAATTGCAGATGTACTTTTTAACTCAAATTTGTTTATAGAAGAGATGTTTCAGTTTGAATTTGAGTGAGCGCAAAATAAGAGTAAAAAAATCTAAATTATTTTAACTGGAGATGTCTGATAATGGCTTTTTTGTCGGTATCCGATATTCCAATATTTAATTACAGATTCCGATATCAACCGAAACCGATATATACAGTCTTGGAATTAACACATTATTATACCTAATTTTGTTGTGATGCCCCACTGGATGCATTAAACAATGTAACAAGGTTTTCCAAAATAAATCACCTCAAGTTATGGAAAAAAATGCCAACATGGCACTGCCATATTTATTATTGAAGTCACAAAGTGCATTATTTTTTTTAACATGCCTCAAAACAGCAGCTTGAAATTTGGGACATGCTGAGAGAGCATGAGGAGGTTGAGGTGGGCGGGGTTGGGGGGGGGCTGGGTCATGCGTCCTGGAAGAGTTAGTGCTGCAAGGGGTTCTGGGTATTTGTACTGTTGTGTTTATGTTGCGTTACGGTGCGGATGTTCTCCCGAAATGTGTTTGTCATTCTTGTTTGGTGTGGGTTCACAGTGTGGCGCATATTTGTAACAGTGTTAAAGTTGTTTATACGGCCACCCTCAGTTTGACCTGTATGGCTGTTGACCAAGTATGCTTGCATTCACTTGTGTGTGTGAAAAGCGATAGATAAATGTGACAGGGCCGGCACGCAAAGGCAGTGCCTTTAAGGTTTTTTGGCGCTCTGTACTTCTCTCTACGTCCGTGTACTCAGCTAATCCCAATTTGTAGGTAGTGGTTAGTATTAGTGACTCTACATGGGAATTTTGATCATTTCCAAATATGTTGATTACATGTACACTATATGTGCATTACACGTGAACAGCTGATACGTGATAAGTAGGTCTGCAACTAACTATTCTACAAAACCCAAAACCAGTGAAGTTGGCACGTTGTGTAAATCGTAAATAAAAACAGAATACAATAATTTGTAAATCTTTTTCAACTTATATTCAATTGAATAGACTGCAAAGACAAGATATTTAACTATTTTTTTTAGAATTTAATAGCAGCAACACATTGCAAAAAAGTTGGCACAGGGGCATTTTTACCACTGTGTTACATGGCCTTTCCTTTTAACAACACTCAGTAAACGTTTGGGAACTGAGGAGACCAATTTTTGAAGCTTTTCAGGTGGAATTCTTTCCAATTCTTGCTCGATGTACAGCTTAAGTTGTTCAACAGTCCGGGGTCTCCGTATTTTACGCTTCATAATGCGCCACACATTTTCAATGGGGGACAGGTTTGTACTACAGGCAGGCCAGTCTAGTACCCGCACTTTTTCACTACGAAGCTACGCTGTTGTAACACATGCAGAATGTGGCTTGGCATTGTCTTGCTGAAATAAGCAGGGGTGTCCATGATAACGTTGCTTGGATGGCAACATATGTTGCTCCGAAACCTGTATGTACCTTTCAGCATTACTGGTGCCTTCACAGATGTGTAAGTTACCCATGTCCTGGGCACTAATACACCCCCATACCATCACAGATGCTGGCTTTTCAACTTTGCGCCTATAACAGTCTATCCGGATGGTTCTTTTCCTCTTTGTTCCAGAGGATACGACGTCCTTAGTTTCCAAAAACAATTTGAAATGTGGGCTCGTCAGACCACAGAACACTTTTCTACTTTGCATCAGTCCATCTTAGATGAACTTGGGCCCAGCGAAGCAGGCACCGTTTCTGGGTGTTGTTGATAAATGGCTTTCGCTTTGCATAGTAGTTTTAACTTGCACTTACAGATGTAGCGACCAACTGTAGTTACTGACAGTGGTTTTCTGAAGTGTTCCTGAGCCCATGTGGTGATATCCTTTACACACTGATGTCGCTTGTTGATGCAGTACCTTTTGATGATATTACGGGCCGTAGATGGTGAAATCCCTAAATTACTTGCAATAGCTCGTTGAGAAATGTTGTTCTTAAACTGTTGGACAATTTGCTCAGGCATTTGTTCACAAAGTGGTGACCCTCACCCCATCCTTGTTTGTGAATGACTCAGCATTTCATGGAAGTTGCTTTTATACCCAATCATGGCACCCACCTGTTCCCAATTAGCCTGTTCACCTGTGGGATGTTCCAAATAAGTATTTGATGAGAATTCCTCAACTTTCTCAGTCTTGTTTGCCACTTGTTTACAATTGAATATAAGTTGAAAAGGATTTGCAAATCATTGTATTCTGTTTTTATTCATGATTTACACAACGTGCCAACTTCACTGGTTTTGGGTTTTGTAATAGTCGACGAGTCAGCGATAATTTTTTTCGATTAGTCAAACGATTATTGCTTGATTTTAACTCTGCTTTAAAATCAATCATAATACAGTCAATTGTAACAAAATAAACATAAGTTGCTGAGAAATGAATGGTTTTACTTTCTTCCACAAAGTCAATAACTCAAGACTTAAAGTGCAACAGACCAACAACAAATGTCCCTGCAGGTATCAAGATCATTCTCACGTATTGACACTTAGGCAGGCAAACAAAAAAACAAAATGAAGATCATTTGGAAGATTCTTCTTTACTTTATACAATCAACTGCTTACAAGCACTTAACTGCATCCATCCATGGTGAGTCATCATCCAAATTCATGCAAAATCATTCACAGCAAAAATGATGAAGCGTCAAGTAGCAGCAGCACTCCTCCTTTTGTCACTCTAGGCTACAATTATTCTCCCTCTGTCCTTCACTCCATCCCTCGCTCTCTTTCACTTCCTCAGTCTTTCCGTCTGATCCAAGGGGTTTGTCACTTGTTTTGTCGCAGGAAGTCCATGTGAATTTAGATTAAGTGTGCGCAGACTTCAAAAACCCGACGGAAAACCTTGCAACCTTGCAGAGATTCCTAGTATTTCTGCATGGACATTTAAGCGTGCAAAGAGTGACAAGACAAAAGAGGTAGAGTGACTTTTCTAGGGACTGGGAATCATATTCGTGTCAATACGTGTGATGTGCAATCACGAATAAATGCCTGTTTATCTGGCTAATGTTGAGCTCGATTTTAAGCCGACTGGTTCACTTTTGGGGCTGAAGTCAAGTCAAGAGGCAGCGTTAGTTTTGGTGGGGCCTACAAGGGCGAAAGTCAACTCTTGACGGATTAGTTAAAAAAGTTAAAGTTAAAGTACCAATGATTGTCACACACACACACGAGGTGAGGCGAAATTATTCTCTGCATTTGACCCATCACCCTTGATCACCCCCTGGGAGGTGAGGGGAGCAGTGAGCAGCAGCGGTGGCCGCGCCCGGGAATCATTTTTGGTGATTTAACCCCCAATTCCAACCCTTGATGCTGAGTGCCAAGCAGGGAGGTAATGGGTCCCATTTTTATAGTCTTTGGTATGACTCGGCCTGGGTTTGAACTCAAGACCTACCAATCTCAGTGCGGGCACTCTAACCACTAGGCCACTGAGTTTAGGTCTGCTTTTCAATTTTCTTCCAGTCAGACAATATTTTGAGCTAAAATGGTATATGAACAAGAAGACATAATGAACTTTTTTGAGCTACGGATTAGGTCGGTTTTTGTGTTGGGAATAACGCAATCACTGTAACAGGGATGTAACAATAAACATATTCATGATAACTACAGTAAAACACCCAACGTAACACTGCTTTAAATAAAAAATATTGAAAAACTGCACCTTGATAAATTCACAAACTGACTGGCGGTGCCAGCTCGCTAACTTAAATGCTAACATGAAAACAAGAGACATTAATGCCTCTCCCCATTAAGAAACAATACAGTATATCCCAATCTAAGTTACATAAACACAACATTGCACATTGAACCTCCAAGTTGTACTATCTGAGTACAGAGTGATCGTTCTATACCAGGGGTCGGCAACCCAAAATGTTGAAAGAGCCATATTGGACCAAAAATACAAAAACAAATCTGTCTTGAGCCGCAACAAATTAAAAGCCATATTACATACAGATAGTGTGTCATGAGATATACATTGAATTAAGAGGACTTAAAGGAAACTAAATGACCTCAAATATACCGACAGATGAGGCATAATGATGCAATACGTACATATAGCTAGCCTAAATAGCATGTTAGCATCGATTAGCTTGCAGTCATGCAGTGACCAAATATGTCTGATTAGCACTCCACACAAGTCAATAGCATCAACAAAACTCACCTTTGTGCATTCATGCACAACGTTAAAAGTTTGGTGGATAAAATGAGACAGAAAAAGAAGTGGCATAAAAAGTCGGAGAAAGTTATACATCTAAACAAACTACGGTGAGTTCAAGGACCGCCAAAATTAGTAGGACAAAACGGCACTCGCCAAATACTCGAATCAGTGAAGCATGTTTAATATAAACAGTGTGCTTTATAACAATTAGGGAGGTTTGTGTCATGTTTGTCCTCCTACAGAAACCATATTAAAACAAAACAAAACAAAATTTTCCCCTCATCTTTTTCCATTTTTCATACATTTTTGAAAAAGCTCCAGTGAAACACTAGGGCGGCGCTGAAGAGCCGCGGGTTGCCGACCCCTGTTCTATACTCACGAGGAATACGAGATCGAGGTGTTTTAACAGTGCGTTCAAAGACTGCTGGACAGAATAGGACGCCACAACGCCCACCAGAAATAATAAAAAAATAATAATTGGTTTTATTTGTTACGCACTTTTCATTTTAATCAATCTTAAAGTGCTACTAAACAAACCGATATTTTAAAGGTGCCATATGTAATAATTTAATGTCAAGTCCATCAATCCATCCATCCATTTTCTAGCGCTTGTCCCTTTCGGGGTCGCTGGAGCCTATCTCAGCTGCATTCAGGCATATTAATAGTACACCCTGGACAAGTCGCCACCTCATCGCAGGGCCAACACAGATAGACAGACAACATTCACACTCACATTCACACACTAGGGACCATTTAGTGTTGCCAATCAACCTATCCCCAGGTGCATGTCTTTGGAGGTGGGAGGAAGCCGGAGTACCCGGAGGGAACCCACGCAGTCACGGGGAGAACATGCAAACTCCACACAGAAAGATCCTGTGTGGAAACTATATATTATTGGTAACACTTCAGTATGGGGAACACATATTCACCATTAATTAGTTGCTTATTAACATGCAAATTAGTAACATATTGGCTCTTAATTAGTCATTATTAAGTACTTATTAATGCCTTATTCTGCATGGCCTTATTATACAACCAGTAAGCCATTAACTAGGAGTCTTCCCTCAATAACCTCAGAATTACTGCTTATTAGTAACCCTAACCCTTATATGTTCCCCTATAGTGTCCAAATAACTCTAAATTAAGTATTTGTTACTTTAATAAGCAACTAATTAATGGTGAATATAGGTTGATTGGCAACACTAAATTGGCCCTAGTGTGTGAATGTTGTCTATCTGTGTTGGCCCTGTGATGAGGTGGCGACTTGTCCAGGGTGTACCCCGCCTTCCGCCCGAATGCAGCTGAGATAGGCTCCAGCACCCCCTGCGACCCCGAACGGGACAAGCGGTAGGAAATGGATGGATGGATGGATGTTCCCCATACTGAAGTGTTATCATATTATTTGTTAATGCATTTTCTGTAAGATTATCCTTTTTTTTTTTTTTTTTTTAGCATTTTAAGTACATTTCTTTAACTTTACACATTTCCAGGTGTTGTCAACTAAAATTAAATGTAATATTAGTATTAGTATGCAGCAGTAGTACTATGTATTTATTTATTTATTACATGGGACAAGGCACATTCAAGAACATATAAAATAGGTGTGCACGATTATGACTAAAATATTAATCAAATTATTTTCATCCATATGAAAATCATGATTATCAATCACGATTATTTACTGTTAATTAAAACATATTGAATTGCACTTTCTATTTTAAACAAACAGTATGTGAATGTTGCTTTCATTTCAAAATGAGACTATAAAAATAACATATGAATGATAAAATAAAATGTACAAAAGACAAAGGCCTAACTAAAATAAATAGGCCATTTCAGAGTGTGATCATAAAGTGCAAACAAGTGAAAAAAATAAGATTAAAGTCACATACAAAGGAATACATTCATTTTAAACCAAAGACCAAAAATACAAAAAACAAATCTGTCAGGAGCCGTAAAAAATTAAAAGCCTTCTATAAGTCTTATAATGAAAGCAACACATGATGTAAGTGTCTTTAAGACTGCAAGCTCTTATCTGTGAGGCAGGTGTGGTATTTGGATGTGATGTTCATGTTTTCAGAATATCTGCTTGCACAGATATTTGTTTTGTTTCCAACAGCCACCTGCCGTGCACCACGCCGTACTGTAAGAAACGTGTGTCACAGGCTTACGCAAATCTTTGTTGACAGAAGTGTTGAAATATAATATTTATTCAGCACATTTTTACAACACGGGAGCTCATTAGTAAAACGGAGGCTTCTCACAGGATGAGATAACTCCTGGAAATGACTGGCCTAGAATGGCCAATGGTATAGATGTGTGTGTCCAAGTTTAAGGAAACGGCAGGCTTTCTTCTTCTAATGGATATATTACAATCTTTGCAAGCTAGGTAATGTTTGCTGTGGTCTGGAACAACATGGCACACAAGCAACTATCAGAAATGCAGACAATATTACAGATAAACAGATAATGTGTCATGAGACATGCCATATACATTTAAATACACAGAAGACATATGTAAAGGAAATTAAATGAGCTAAAATATACTTACAACTGAGGCATAATGATGCAATATGTACATTAGACTTAGAGACTTAGACTTCATTTTATTGCCATTCAAATTTGAACTTTACAGTACAGATAAGAACGAAATTGCATTGCATTGGCACGTTGTAGTGCAGGATAAAAGGGCAATAATGTGCAGATATAAATAAATAGATTACTGTACAGATAAATATATTGCACTTTTGCATATGCATCCACGTTTATGGATCTATGTTATATTGTCTTTATATTCCAGCGAGTTAATACGTTTTGGGGGGGAATTGAGGGGATTATTATGATGCGTTCAAGAGTCTTATGGCCTGAGGGAAGAAGCTGTTACAGAACCTGGAGGTTCTGCTACGGAGGCTGCGGTACCTCTTTCTAGAGTCCGGCAGTAAAAACAGTCCTTGGTGGGGGTGGGAGGAGTCTCTACAGATTTTCTGAGCCCTGGTTTTTGCGATTTCCTGGATAGGAGGAAGAGGAGTCCTGATATTTTCCCCCATCCTCACCACTCTCTGCAGAGATTTCCAGTCTGAGGCACTGCAGGCTCCAGTCCAGACAGAGATGCAGTTGGTCAGCAGGCTCTCTATAGTGCCTCTGTAGAATATGGTGAGAGAATAGGGGGAGGGAGCTGTGCTCCTTTCATCCGACGCAAAAAGTGCATGTGCTGCTGAGCTCTTTTTACAAGAGCTCCGGTGTGTAGGGACCAGGTCATATTGTCAGTTATCTGTACCCCCAGGAACTTGGTGCTGCTTACGATCGAAGATTGGAGTGTGGCTGGACTGGTGCCTCCTGAAGTTGACGATGATCTCCTTGGTCTTGTCGACGTTCAAGGACCAGGTTTTTGGTTCTGCACCAGTCAACCAGATGTTTCACCTCCTTCCTGTAGTCCATGTCGTTGTTGTCACGGATGAGGCCCACTACTGTCGTGTAGTCCGCATACTTCACAATGTGGTTAGTAGTGGACCTGGCACAGCAGTAACTGATCATCAGTGTGAACAGCAGCGGACTCAGGACACAGCCCTGGGGGGAGCCGGTGCTCGAGGAGATGGCACTGGAGGTGTTGCCAAGTGATGAAAGTGACGTCGTAGTGAAGATTGATAATCAGTCATTTTTAGGTCCACTTTTTTTTTTAATACTTCGCAACCGAGTGACACACCCTCCCAGATCGACCCGTAGCTCGCGATCGATCAAATGGGCACCCCCGATGTAAACAAACTGCTGTGTCACAGGCCACGCAACTACGGTGCGTTCATAAACGCCGAAATTGGTAGGACAAACCTGTGCTCGCAAAATACTCTCATTGGTGAAGAATAAACACAAACATTACAAGAGTGGGCTTTTTAACAATTAGAAAGGTCTTGGTCATGTTTTATCCTACAGAAATCCTATTAAAACAACAACAAAATTTCCCCCATCTGTTTCCATTTTCATACATTTTAGAAATAGCTCTAGGGAGCCGCCAGGGTGGCGCTGAAGAGCCGCAGGCTCTAGAGTCGCGGGTTGCCGATCCTTGGCCTAGAGAAAGGTTGTGTTCCGGGGTTGAAATGCGTGCTTGTTGGTACCCTCTGGGTAACTCTGCGGGAGAAGAGGGGACCGTTGTAATAATGCATTTATTATTTCTAATATTTTCGGGAACTACTGGCTGATCGCCCTTCAACCTCTGCTGTCACTCACTCTAACTCGCTCTCACATGAGTCCACTGTGACTGGCTATCGGTCGCCCCCTGACGGTTGGTTATGAACGTGCTTGGTTCGACATGCAGCGCAGCTTGTTTTTTTAAATGTTAACATCGCCAACAATCAACCTTTTTTATGATAGCCAAAAAAATCGAGATCACGATTAAAATTCGATTAATTGTGCAGCCCTAATATAAAAAGTAAATGTGCCAGGATGTAGCCAAAGGCTAATTTCTATCTGCAGTCCACGGCAGGTAGATGGTACCGTATATACAACAAGGTCCAGGTCCATTCCAACGGTACCATGTTATGGTACCGATGTTGCGCGTGACGTCACGTCCAATCATACTAGAAATGCAGCAATAAACATTGTTAACGATGACCACAGTAAAACCCTCAATGGTAAGTACTACCGTTTTGAATTAAAATGATGGAAAAATCGCACTTTGATAAACTCACAAACCCTCTGCTAGTTTTATTGCTAACATGAAAACAAGAGATAATTTTCTCATTAAGAAACTAAATACCTAAATCTAAAGATAAAATTCAATGAAGCATAAGAAACACAAAACATGCAGAATGGTGGGCTTCTCAAACAGTATGTCCACTAATTTAAGTTCCATCCATCCATCCATTTTCTACCGCTTATTCCCTTCGGGGTCGCGGGGGGCGCTGGAGCCTATCTCAGCTACAATCGGGCGGAAGGCGGGGTACACCCTGGACAAGTCGCTACCTCATCGCAGACTAATTTAAGTTATTTAAATATAATATAAATATAATAAAAAAATATTTACTTATACACACTAAAATCCTTAGATTAATTTTAAATAACTAATTTAAGTTATTTAAAATAAATCTAAGGATTTTAGTGTGTATAAGTACTTTTTGAGCACATTCGAAAATATTACGATAATAATAACAGTGCTAATTTTGCTCACAATAACAGTGATATAAAATGTTCATATTGTTACATCCCTAACTGTAACATTTGGTTATCACTCCAGCAGCACTGAGAGCAGACACAGCCAAATTGCCTCGAGGTAATGTTGCAATTATCAATGCCAACATACCAACATTTCAATGCCAACATTTAAAATTTGATTAATTGTGCAGCCCTAATTTAAAAAGGAAATGTGCCAAAATGTAGCCAAAGGCTAATTTATATCTGCGGTACACGGCAGGTTGATGGTACCGTATATACAACAAGGTCCTAAAAAAACAGAAAAGTTAGACGGCACCAAGCTCAGACATAAACAGAACAATAAAACACACAGACTCAGATACAATAATACCAATAAAATAGAGACCCATAAAAAACAGTCGGTTGCTGCATGACCTCAGCTCAAGACAGACAAGAATAGAGTCACCAAAGTAGTTCCAGTGCATAAGGCAGATAAAGAAGTATTATAATGCTTAAGTGCAAGTGTGCTAAATGTGTTGGTATTATTGCACATAGTATATTGCACAAGTAGTTAGTTTTTATTAAAATAGATACAGAACAATGGGGTGACGTACGTGAGCTAGCAGGTACTTGTTGCTACCACAGCCTCTTTGTCCACAGAAAAAGCCAGCAGCTATTTTGAAAAAAAATCCCAAAAGTATTTACTTAAACAAATACAAGAACAATATTGTATTGTTCTGCTGAATGAAGGCATGAATGAATGGATGTGACTACTGTTGCCTCTGACCAGTCTTCCTCTCAGGGAATAAAAGTCACTGGTCAATCCCAAGTTCTTTCGGATGACATATATGTTGAGTAAGAAGGACCATCAAGACAGAATAGCAATATTACCAAGTTTTACTAAAGCTTTAGGAGACCAGTCTTACAGTGCGTTAATAGCGGCATCAAGAAGCGGTCTAAAAATCAAACGGAAAGAGACAGCTTCTTTAGTATGAAAACAGCCCACCTCCCGCCGAGAAAGGAATACAGCCTTATTGTTCGAAACAGATAAGGTAAAAAGGGAGTAGATCATACTCCCGATACACATTCCAACGCCTTCAAGGTAAAGCACAAGAGTTTACTTGCAGACATAAGATACAACCACAAAGTGTACACATGGGAAAATATTAGTTGCTTTAAACATGACTATGAATAAAGAAAGAACTCTTAAGAATATATGCATTCTCCACACTACCAAGATACAGGATTATATACACAAGCTCAAAAATATCTCTTAACTGGATTTTTATCATCAAAGTATCAATGAAAGAAAAGGACAAGTAGATGTACTTCAAATACAAATAAAAGGTATGACCCCAAATGGTTTTTAAATTTAAAAAAAGGAAATAATAATAACAATAATAAAAACAATAATAATAGATTTTATTTGTAAAAAGCACTTTACATTGAGCAAACAACCTCAAAGTGTATTGAAGAAAAAAAGAATAATAAAAAGATAATAAAAAAATAAAAAAATAAAAAAAACTAGAACAGCCTAATAGCTAGAACTAGTATGCCTATATCTATAAAAAGGCTTTTTTAAAAAGAAGGGTTTTTAAGCCTTTTTTAAAAGCATCCACAGTCTGTGGTGCCCTCAGGTGGTCAGGGAGAGCATTCCACAGACTGGGAGCGGCGGAGCAGAAAGCCCGGTCTCCCATAGTTCGTAGCTTTGTCCTCGGAGGTTGGAGGAGGTTAGCCTGTCCGGAGCGGAGGTGTCGTGTGGAATATTTGGGGATTAATTTGGGGATAAATACATGTGACCAATAAGTATTTGGTAACATGTTTATAAGAGTGAATGAATGATACGAGCAGAATGATACGAGCTGTTCTGAATGTGGACCAGAACATCCACATCACCAGAAAGGACCTGTACGGGCAACTGCCGAGGTTCAGTAAGAAGGTAACAGCTAGCAGGATGAGGCTGGCCGGCCACTGCCACAGACATCGGGAGATCCCGGCCAGCAGGCTGGTCCTATGGGAACCAACGCACGGGCATCGATCGCGGGAACGTCCCGCGCTAACGTATGCGGACATCCTGAAAAAAGATGCGGGAGCTGAAAGCTCTACGCAGCTGGCCGGGTGTATAGAGAACCGGAATGATTGGAGACTCCGATGGAAGCTTGTCTGAGGACGACTGAGAGAGAGAATATATTATTTTTCTTGTTATCCTCTTAATGAGCAGCCTGTATTAACATTGAAGAGCGCATTTGAAAAAAAACCTCCAATGTGCCTCGCATGCCTTGAACCTCACCGCCGTGTATTTAGTGTGTATCACAATACAACAGAAACACAACTAATGTTGTTATAACATTAGAGAGAAAACTGCTCAGTCAGCATTACTGTTACTAATGAGTTCATTGTAAACAGCTGTACAGCAAGTGTAACATGACTAGTGATGCGCACCGAATACGGTCCTTTTTTTTTTTTTGGTACCGACTGAATCCTGCCGGTAGTACCGGGCACCGATTCATGTAAATTCCAACGGTATTATGTTATGGTACCAATGTTGCGCGTGACATCATGTCCAATATAACTAGGAATGTAGCAATAAACAGTGTTACCGCAGTAAAACCCCCGACCGTAAGTACTACCGTTTTCAATTAAAATGGTGGAAAAATCGCACTATGATAAACTCGCAAACCCTCTGCTAGCTTTATAGCTAACATGAAAACAATAGATAAGAGACAGTAACGTCTCTTCCCATTAAGAAACAAAATACCTCAATTTAAACTTGTATAAACACGTTACTGTTTGAACAGCTAATACAATCAACTGTGCACTTTGAACCTTACAAGCTGTGCCCTCTTAGAACAGAACGATCGATCCGAGAAATACGAGACAGAGGTGTTTTTACTGTGCGTTCAAGGACCGCTGAAAAGAGTAGGATAACCAAAGAGCAGACCGCCCACCAGAAATAATAATGGTATTTATTTGCAATGCATTTTTCATTTAAATAAATCATAAAGTGTTAAAAGTACAAATCAATATTTTCAACAATAAAAGTTTAGCTATTAAACCAGATAAAATTCAATGAAGCATAAGAAACACAAAACATGCAGAATGGTGGGCTTCTCCAACAGTATGTCCACTAATGTAAGAGTAAAACTAAAATAATGCTATTTGGTAATAGTAGAAAAAAGCATTATACACAAATACAAATAGACGGAGTAGACATAGAAAGGGTAAAATAAACTAGATTTTTGGGAGTATTAATAGATGATCAAATGAACTGGAAATCTCATATACAAAACATACAACATAAGGTGGCAAAAAACATTTAAATAATGAATAAAGCAAAATATGTCCTGGGCCAAAAATCACTACATATTCTCTACTGCTCGCGAGTGTTACCATATCTGAGTTATTGTGCAGAAATATGGGGAAATAACTACAAATGTGCGCTACATTCGCTAACCGTGTTACAAAAAAGATCAGTTACAATAATACATAATGTTGGATATAGAGAACATACAAACCCTTTATTTATTAAGTCAAAAATATTAAAGTTTGGTGATTTGGTAAAATTGCAAACAGCTAAAATGATGTACAAAGCAAACTATAATCTGCTACCAAAGAATGTACAACAATTCTTCTCAACTAAAGAGGAGAAATATAACCTTAGAGGAAAAAATAATTTAAAACATTTATATGCACGTACAACACTTAGAACTTTTAGCATATCAGTATGTGGTATTAAATTATGGAATGGATTAAGTAAAGACGTTAAAAATTGTACTGATATGATCCAGTTCAAGAGGTTGTTCAAAATAATAGTGCTTACAGAGTACAAAGAAGAAGCATTATGAGAAATACTTCCAACCTTATTGAAAATAAGATATTCTTCATCTCAGTATGTTAATAATGACTGAATTAATTAATTAATTACATATTACAAAACTGTTGTATACTAATTCATAGATGTTATTTTATTATATAAAAAGGTCAGTAAATGATTCTATATATTTGTAAACGCTTTGAAGTGGGAAAGAGGTAGGATTAAATAAGCTTTGCTTCTTCCTACTCCTTTTCAGGCATGATGTAAAATGAAATGATATGAAATTGTGTGATGTATTATGATGTAAGTGTGTTCATGTTCGAAATAAACTAAAGAAAGAAATGTGAGTTATTTAAAACAAATCTAAGGATTTCAATGTGTATAAGTACTTTTGAGCACATTCGACAATATTACGTTTATAATAACAGTATTAATTTTGGTCACAATAACAGTGACATAAAATATTCATATTGTTACATCTCTAACTGTAACACTTGGTGATCACTCCAGCAGCACTGAGAGCGGACACAGCCAAACTGCCTCTAGGTAATGTTGCAATTTTCAATGCCAACAATACAATACAATAAAAAATGGATTCCATTATTTTGAAACATTAATATTTATTAGCACGTACAAAAGGACCAAAAATTGGAACTTTTGAGTACTGTAACGGTTACAATATGAAAGCTACCCATCCCTAAATATGACAATGAGTTTTGCAGCAACATTTTAAAGTGCATGCAAAGGTAGATAACACTATTGGATACTTCAATTGCAGCTACAGCCATTTTTAATTCATACAAAAGCATACATCAGGAGGTTAACGACAGTTACATCTTTTAATGCCAATATTGCGCTCTAATTAGAAACCCTGATGGATGAAGTTGTGCACAGTTCCTGGAGAGCAAGGCGAGAGCTGTCGTTTAAGCTTGATCGTGGCCTCGTTTTGTTTTCTGCCACCCCACGCTTGTCTGTCAACATCAGTTTAAAGACGTATTCAGAGAAACGGCGTCTCAGCGAGGAGTAGTTTGACTGACATATTTGGCTCAGAATTACCCCCTCCCCGACACGCAGCATTGTTGTGTTTGTTAGTGTCGGGTGTTTTCTTGCACTATTCATTGCGTTCAACGTTGGAAATGAGTCGTGATTTTTTTTTAATCCATTTTTTGTCACGAGGTACCACAACAAAAGCGTGTGCAGAGACATTTATGAGCGCCTAACCATAGAAAGCACGTTTGCATTAATGCGATGTTCATTAACAAAGCACCGCCTTTGTGTTTAAGTGGTTTGTTTTAGCCTCGTTCCACTTGAACTGCTTCTGGTCTTGGCGTAGCAGCGGGACAACAGCGAATTAGGCCGCCATTAACAGATTTACATCAGCTCTCTTCTGCTCGTAATTCCCAAATTGATCCTCTTCGGGGATTATTGTCCTCAATCTGAGTGAGAACCCTATTTATTTTGAACGTCATCCAAAAGAGAGCAAAAACTGTTGAGCATCCATTGTTTGAAAAGCGTAATAGAGGATGTTGCTTTTGTAGGTATTTCCTGTTTTTGATCCCATCCATATTGACTTTCAGCTGATATGGAGCAGCTTTTTGTGAACTAAGACCTGCATTAAATCCGAGGTGGGGGCTACTTCTTTGGTGAATGAAAGGTTGGAAAAGTGGCAAAGTACTTACAGGTACTTGACCGCCCACACAGCACTGGCCTTCACAACGCTTTATGTAACTGGAGACAGCGCGGATGAGAGGCAGCCAGTGCTCTGAGGGTAGGTAGGTATAAAGAGAGAGAAGAAGATGGACTCACAGAGAGAAACTATGAGTAAGATACGTTGGCCCAAGTTAGCTTGATGACGGTGCATTGTTGTGTATTATATTGCAAATAATACATATATCAGTAGTGTGTATGAGAGTGTTTCAGTAGTGTGTGAGAGAGAAAAACATTTCAGTTGTTTCTGTGAGAGCATTTCAGTAGTGTGTATATGAGTGTTTCAGTAGTGTGGGTGAGAGAAAAACATTCCAATTGTTTATGTGAGAGTATTTCAGTAGTGTGTATAAGAGTGTTTCAGTAATGTGTGTGAGAGAAAAACATTTCAGTTGTTTATGTGAGAGCATTTCAGTAGCGTGTAAAAGTGTTTCAGTAGTGTGTGTGAGAGCAAAATATTGTCAGTTGTTTATGTGAGAGCATTTCAGTAGTACGTTTAAGAGTGTTTCAGTAGTGTGTATGAGAGTGTTTCAGTAGTGTGTGAGTGTTTCAGTAGTGTGTGTGTGAGAGAAAAACATTTCAGTTGTTTATGTGAGAGCATTTCAGTAGTGTGTATAAGAGTGTTTCTGTAGTGTGTATAAGAGTGTGTCAGTAGTGTGTGTGAGAGAAAAACATTTCAGTTGTTTATGTGTGAGCATTACAGTAGTGTGTATAAGAGTGTGTCAGTAGTGAGTAGGAGAGTGTTTCAGTAGTATGTGTGAGAGAAAAACATTTCAGTTGTTTATGTGAGAGCATTTCAGTAGTGTGTATAAGAGTGTTTCAGTAGTGTATGAGAGTGTTTCAGTAGTGAGTGAGAGAAAAACATTTCAATTGTTTATGTGAGAGTATTTCAGTAGTGTAAACAAGAGTGTTTCAGTAGTGTGTGTGTGAGAGAAATACATTTCAGTTGTTTATGTGAGAGCATTTCAGTAGCGTGTATAAGAGTGTTTCAGCAGTGTGTATGAGAGTGTTTCAGTAGTGTGGGGGAAAAACAACATTTCAGTTTTTTATGTGAGAGCATTTCAGTAGTGTGTATATGATTGTTTCAGTGGTGTGTATAAGAGGCCTATTAAGTGATGCACCGAAAACTCGATTACTTCCATTGACATTTTACAAACAATTTTTGATCCTCACGGCAATACGGGATAAAGTGCAACCCTTTTGAGCACAAAATGAGAAATGTACGTTTTAAAAGGGACGGTGCTCAGCCCGTATGTACGTGATATATGGCTTCTATTATGTTGGATAAGTGCAAAGTTACACTGTGCATGTAAAATTGATAAAGTACACAATAGTGCTTCCTTCGAGCCACGCTATATGT
Source organism: Nerophis lumbriciformis (assembly GCF_033978685.3). Classification (NCBI taxonomy): domain Eukaryota; kingdom Metazoa; phylum Chordata; class Actinopteri; order Syngnathiformes; family Syngnathidae; genus Nerophis; species Nerophis lumbriciformis. The sequence continues at coordinate 33,081,885 of NC_084560.2, forward strand.
CATAGACAGTCGTGGACAAACGGCACATTAGCTACAGACACACAAAACTGTGTTTTCCTGGAAGGACTTACTAAAAACATTTTCAAACTGTCTAAACTCCAAAGCAAGAATAGGATAGCACACACATCGACGTCCCACTGGGGTGAGTTTTTCCTTGCCCTTATGTGGGCTCTGTACCGAGGATGTCGTTGTGGCTTGTGCAGCCCTTTGAGACACTTGTGATTTAGGGCTATATAAATAAACATTGATTGATTGATTGATTGACTTCCTTTATTATTATTATTATTATTATTATTTTTATTTTTTTGTCCTGTCCAGCTTCTCAGGCGAATCATATTGTTGTTGTTGTAGATGTCCATATATGTACACATGTACTGTCCAAAAGAGAAGTGTGGTATACTTCTCTTGTTGCCTTATTTGTATTTGACTTTATTAAATGTATTTTTATTATTATTTGGTGCAGCCGGGCCGGAGCAGGAGGGGATAGAAAGAGAAAAAAAAGGAGGACAGAGGGGGAAATTGTAGAGACAAGAGGGGGATAAGACAGAGAGACAAAAACAACAATAGCAAACAACAATAACAATAGAACAACATCAGCAAATAGGATATGTACAAATGTGACAGTAAAAGCGATAGTAAAGAAGCAGTTAGTGAAATAAATAATTACACAGAAATGACAATGAACATTATTACACTACAAATGGAGCAATACAAATACTAATAGAAATAGTGAAGCGAAGTGAATTATATTTATATAGCGCTTTTCTCTAGTGACTCAAAGCGCTTTTACATAGTGAAACCCAATATCTAAGTTCCATTTAAACCAGTGTGGGTGGCACTGGAAGCACTACTGATAATGAATAATAACAATTACCTCTATTATCAACAATACAATTATTCAGATGCAACAATACATATATGTAATGGCAACTTCAAATACAAAAGAAAGCAGATAAATGGAGGGGAAGAAAGAGAAGTCAACTACATTAACCTTGTAGATTGTTATAGTAACAATAGATAGCACACTTCCGATCCACAATTGTGGGACCTAAGAGACTTTGTGTAAAAAATACCATAATATGGCACCTTTAAGACATGTTTGTGTTCTATTGTACGGACATAATACAGTACCTCGATAAACAACCCTTCCTCTTCTCCATAAAAGATGGGCAAATGGTATTTTAAAGTTACATCCCTGATCTTTTCCAGAGGGAAACACACAGAGAGAGAAAGTGGCATTGGGCGAAATGCCAGAAAGTATTGTAGCTGCAGAAAAACTTCATCCACTCGTGGTTCACCTTCTTACCCAAACTATTCTAATGATCCCACAAGAGTTCGCAGTAAAGCCATGCGTGGGCTACACTAACACACAAAAAAATCAGTTTGAGAATAATTACTCATAAATGTGTTCTTTTTTCCTTGTCCAATTCCATTAAAAGTCTACTAGTGTTGTGTAGCTTGCAGATATTTAATTCCCAGCAGGCTTGAGGTTAAATAAAAGGCTAAATAAGATCAAATTTGAAACTCTTGTAATTCTTCCTGGTAAACGGCAGCATGTGGGCTCGCTGTGATTCGTCCACGGCTCATCCATCAGCCACAGCAGCTGAGAGAACAATGAGGGCGCGAATGTAAAGTAAACGTTTTACTATCCCTCCAGTCTTTGCATCTGGTCAGCATGTTTTGAGTGATGGCTTTCGTTAGTCTGCGATCGATTCCGACTTTATATGTTCTCCTCGGTTAGCTTGGCCGACTGTCAGCTAAACTTCATCCAGCAGCTCAGTGCATAAAAAGTCAACAATTTGGCACCCAGTGAAACACCCAAGTTTATTTTTATTGACTTCATTATAGACTTGCAGAAACCACGCAAATTGAATGCAAATTTAGTCTGACAAATTTGGACGCCCTTCATTTACGTCAGTTTCAGTTTAATGCACGAGAGATACACTCACTGGTCACTACTGTTAGGCGTGCATGCACGCACACACACAAAGCATATATATATATATATATATATATATATATATATATATACACACACATAGACTATATTGCCAAAAGTATTTGGCCACCCATCCAAATGATCAGAATCAGGTGTCTTAATCACTTGGCCCGGCCACAGGTGTGTACAATCAAGCACTTAGGCATGGAGACTGTTTCTACAAACATTTGTGAAAGAATGGGCCGCTCTCAGTGATTTCCAGCGTGGAACTGTCATAGGATGCCACCTGTGCAACAAATCTAGTCGTGAAATTTCCTCGCTCCTAAATATTTCATCCTCAAAAGTTCAAGTGAACGCCACTTAAAGGGGAACTGCTCTTTTTTTGGAATGTTGCCTATCATTCAAAATAATTAGGAAAGACGTGATGACGAATGTATTTTTTTTAGCGCATTCGAAATATTAAATAAATTGTTTGAGCTTCAACACTGAAGCTGCTGTTTAGTTCACTTGGTGGTAATTAATTGGAACTTGCACTTGTGTTATTGTGATGTTTTAACCCCTCGACTTGATGCATAGTTCGCTTTTCTGTCTATTTAATTGTTGCTACCTGAGCAAACAACAGTAAATACCTGATAGCTTTTCTTTATGAGTTTATGGATTGCAATGCCTTGAAGTTAATATTTCTACTATTCTCTCATAATTAATTGAAATAAAAAAATTAACGTGACATTGTTCTGACATGATACATTTAGTTTTTCATCATGCAAAGCTTCCATCTGCATCAAATCGTATCGAATCGTAATGCTTTAAAAAGTAGTGTTAGTGAATCGTATCGTAACCCATTTATCGAGATTCATATCGAATCGCCATTTAAGGTAGAGATGCACACCTCATATATATATATATATATATATATATATATATAATATGGGTATTATCTTCGACCCAACTCTCTCGTTTGAATCACACATTCTTCTTTCATCTCCGTAATATCGCTAAAATTCGTTCTATTTTATCCACTAGCGACGCTGAGATCATTATTCATGCGTTCGTTACGTCTCGTCTCGACTACTGTAACGTATTATTTTCGGGTCTCCCTATGTCTAGCATTAAAAAATTACAGTTGGTACAAAATGCGGCTGCTAGACTTTTGACAAGAACAAGAAAGTTTGATCATATTACGCCTATACTGGCTCACCTGCACTGGCTTCCTGTGCACTTAAGAAGTGACTTTAAGGTTTTACTACTTACGTATAAAATACTACACGGTCTAGCTCCGTCCTATCTTGTCGATTGCATTGTACCATATGTCCCGGCAAGAAATCTGCGTTCAAAGAACTCCGGCTTATTAGTGATTCCCAGAGCCCAAAAAAAGTCTGCGGGCTATAGAGCGTTTTCTATTCGGGCTCCAGTACTATGGAATGCCCTCCCGGTAACAATTAGAGATGCTACCTCAGTAGAAGCATTTAAGTCCCATCTTAAAACTCATTTGTATACTCTAGCCTTTAAATAGCCCCCGTTAGACCAGTTGATCTGCCGTTTCTTTTCTTTTCTCCTCTGCTCCCCTTTTCCTTGAGGGGGGGGGGGGCACAGGTCCGGTGGCCATGGATGAAGTGCTGGCTGTCCAGAGTCGGGACCCGGGGTGGACCGCTCGCCTGTGCATCGGCTGGGAACATCTCTACGCTGCTGACCCGTCTCCGCTCGGGATGGTGTCCTGCTGGCCCCACTATGGACTGGACTCTTACTATTATGTTGGATCCACTATGGACTGGACTCTCACAATATTATGTCAGACCCACTCGACATCCATTGCTTTCGGTCTCCCCTAGAGGGGGGGGGTTACCCACATATGCGGTCCTCTCCAAGGTTTCTCATAGTCATTCACATCGACATCCCACTGGGGTGAGTTTTTCCTTGCCCGTATGTGGGCTTTGTACCGAGGATGTCGTTGTGGCTTGTGCAGTCCTTTGAGACACTTGTGATTTAGGGCTATATAAATAAAGATTGATTGATTGATTGATATATACACAATTACATATAAATATACATACATATATATATATATATATACTAGAGATGCCGGAGTCCGCGGATTATCCGCGGATCGGGCGGATGAAATTAAAAAAAATTAGATTTTATCCGCGGGTCGGGTCGGGTCGGGCGGTTGAAATAAAAAAAAATTAGATTTTAAATAGATTCAGGCGGGTGGCCGTTAAACCAATTCGGAAATATATATACATAGTTAAATGTTGCCCACATACGAAAAACGAGCAGGCACCTGCTGCATATGCCACAACAGAAGAAAAAAAAGAAAAGACATGGACACTTTTACGGAGCGGAGAAGGCCCCCGACACCTCGCCGGGGTCCGGGACCGAGGCCCCTTCCCCCGAGAGGGCCCCACCGGGAGCCGTAGCTGAGGCGATCCGCGAGAAGGGCCCGACGCACGTCCAGGGTCACCACCGCGCCCACCGCACCGACACCCCGCCTCGTCCGCCTTCGCCGCGGCCGGCGTCATGCGCAGCAGGTAAGCAGCTTACCTGCCCGCCACCCCCGTGGCCGGGGGCTCGTAACAGGGGTCACTCCGCGCGCTCCGCCCGCGCAGCTTACCTGCCCGCCACCCCTGTTGCCGGGGGCGCGTAACAGGGGTCACTCCGCGCGCAGTGCGCTCACGAAAGGGGTGGGGCTCACCCTGGTTGATATAGACAGCAGGACGGTGGCCATGGACGTCGGAACCCGCTAAGGAGTGTGTAACAACCCACCTGCCGAATCAACTAGCCCTGAAAATGGATGGCGCTGGAGCGTTGGGCCCATACCCGGCCGTCGCCGGCAGCGAGACGCGCTTGGAGGTGCGCTCAGCGCGGCTCCCATATGATTGCGCACTGGTGTGCGTCTGGGTCGTGACAGCGTGGCACGCGAATGTCTGTGTTGCATTGGATCAGTCTCCTTTCTTTAACAGGCAAAAGCTTTATAACCTCACTAATGCCTTGCATCGTCTATATTAGATATATAACAACGGGCGGGTGCGGGCGGTTGGCGGGCGGGTGCGGTTCTGATCAAATGTTACATCGGGTGGATGGCGGATGGTTGACGACTTTCTGATGCGGTTGCGGATGAAATAATTGCCTATCCGCGCATCTCTAATATATACATATATATATATATGCATATACATATATATATTTACATTTACATATATATATACATTTACATATATATATATATATACACATACATACATACATACATATATATATATACACTGTATATATATACATATATATATGCATATACATTATATATATATATACGCACGCACGCGCACACACACACACACACACATATATATATGTGTGTGTATATATGCCCAGTGGGGGCCAACCTACCCCTACCCCCCTCTTGTGCTGGTGTAAGTGCGGTTAAAGGGGCCATGCCCGCTCGTACCATGAAACTATGCGTGTGGGATCTTTTAACTGTTGTGGACTGCGTCTTGGCGGCAGCGCCGGGGACCGGGCTCGGCGTGTAGCTGTTGCCAACCTGCTGCTCAACTGTGACATTTTATGCTTACAAGAGACATTCCTCCCAAAACAATACCTGGGCCTCTTGAATTATTTTAATGATAACTTTCATGGAGCTGGTGAGTCAACGACTGACCTGTCCATGGGAATTGTAAGAGGGAGGATAGCGGGAGGTGTTGCTGTGCTCTGGCACAAAAAGCATTATGCAGTTATTAGTGTTATTAGGCTCGAAGTTGATTGGTGTATTGCTGTTCAGTATAAGTCCAACAATAGGGAGTGTATTGTTCTTATTGTGTACACTCCGTATGAATGTAAAGACAATGAGGATGACTACATGTTTAAACTTGCTTTTAATTAAGTATTTTATACAGGATAATCACCGGACGTGTATTTATGTGGTCGGTGACTGGAATGCTGATATTTCTGATGGCAGATCTTTATTTGCAAGACACCTAATACAGTTTTGTGATGAAAATGCACTCACCTTATCTAGTAACGGGTTGTTGCCAGCTGATAGCTATTTTTATTAGCGATGTCCGATATATCGGCCGATAAATGCGTTCAAATTTAATATCGGAAATTATCGGTATCATTTTTTTAATTATCAGTATCGTTTTTGTTTTTTTATTAAATCAACATAAAACACACAAGATACACTTACAATTAGTGCACCAACCCAAAAAACCTTCCTCCCCCATTCACACTCATTCACACAAAAGGGTTGTTTCTTTCTGTTATTAATATTCTGGTTCCTACATTATATGTCAATATATATCAATACAGTCTGCAAGGGATACAGTCCATAAGCACACATGATTGTGCGTGCTGCTGGTCCACTAATAGTACTTACCTTTAACAGTTAATTTTACTAATTTTCATTAATTACTAGTTTCTATGTAACTGTTTTTATATTGTTTTACTTTCTTTTTTATTCAAGAAAATGTTTTTAATTTATTTATCTTATTCCATCCATCCATCCATCTTCTTCTGCTTATCCGAGGTCGGGTCGCGGGGGCAGCAGCCTAAGCAGGGAAGCCCAGACTTCCCTCTCCCCAGCCACTTCGTCCAGCTCTTCCTGTGGGACCCCGAGGCGTTCCCAGGCCAGCCGGGAGACATAGTCTTCCCAACGTGTCCTGGGTCTTCCCCGCGGCTTCCTACCGGTCGGACGTGCCCTAATCACCTCCCTAGGGAGGCGTTCGGGTGGCATCCTGACCAGATGCCCGAACCACCTCATCTGGCTCCTCTCGATGTGAAGGAGCAGCGACTTTACTTTGAGCTCCTCCCGGATGGCAGAGCTTCTCACCCTATCTCTAAGGGAGAGCCCCGCCACCCGGCGGAGGAAACTCATTTCGGCCGCTTGTACCCGTGATCTTGTCCTTTCGGTCATAACCCAAAGCTCATGACCATAGGTGAGAATGGGAACGTAGATCGACCGGTAAATTGAGAGCTTTGCCTTCCGGCTCAGCTCCTTCTTCACCACAACGGATCGATACAGCGTCCGCATTACTGAAGACGCCGCACCAACCCAAAAAGCCTGTCGATCTCACGATCCACTCTTCCCTCACTCGTGAACAAGACTCCGAGGTACTTGAACTCCTTATTTATTATTTTTTTAAAGTACCTTATCTTCACCATACCTGGTTGTCCAAATTAGGCATAATAATGTGTTAATTCCACGACTGTATATATCGGTATCGGTTGATATCGGTATCGGTAATTAAAGAGTTGGACAATATCGGAACATGGGATATCAGCAAAAAGCCATTATCGGACGTCCCTAATTTTTATATTAGTGAAGCCTGGCACACAACATCATGGCTTGACCACTGTGTCAGTACGGCTGACGCACACACCACTATACGTTCTATGGAGATTGTGTATGAGGCCACTATGAGCAACCATATTCCATTCATATTAGATATTAAGTTGGACAGTCTCCCTGAGTTGACCCAGGAAGGTTATAGCCTGAGGGCCAAACTAGACTGGAAGTGCTGTTTTATTACAGGAGAACTGACGCTCTTTTAAATAATATGTCTCTTCCACTTGATGCAATTTTTTGTACTAATCTTAATTGTAATGATATGAATCATAGAAAGTCCCTTTGTGTAATGTATGACTATACTGTCAAAACCCTGTGTGAGGCTAGCAGTCCTTATGTTACATGCATGAACAAGAAATCCAGCGAGAAGCCAGGCTGGAACAAACATGTTTGAGTGCATTACACTGCGGCTCAGGAGGCTTTCAGTGAATGGGTTCTGGCTGGCAGACCTAGACTAGGTCCAGTACTAGATCGTAAGAAGCTAACACATTCTAGGTACAAATCTGCCATTCCATTTGTCATTCGACATGAGCACACTATGAGAGCTGACTCATTGGCTGAGAAACTCCTTAAAAGGGGAACATTATCACAATTTCAGAATGGTTAAAACCATTGAAAATCAGTTCCCAGTGGCTTATTATATTTTTCAAAGTTTTTTTCAAAATTTTACCCATCACGCAATATCCCTAAAAAAAGCTTCAAAGTGCCTGATTTTAACCATCGTTATAAACACCCGTCCATTTTCCTGTGACGTCACATAGTGAAGCCAACACAAACAAACATGGCAGAAAGAACAGCAAGCTATAGCGACATTAGCTCGGATTCAGACTCGGATTTCAGCGGCTTAAGCGATTCAACAGATTACGCATGTATTGAAACGGATGGTTGTAGTGTGGAGGCAGGTAGCGAAAACGAAATTGAAGAAGAAACTGAAGCTATTGAGCCATATCGATTTGAACCGTATGCAAGCGAAACCGACGAAAACGACAGCCCAATTTTCATCAATTAATATATTCTGTAGACATACCCTCATCTGCGCTCTTTTCCTGAAAGCTGATCTGTCCAGTTTTGGAGTTGATCAGGCCAGGGCAGCTAGGGTCGATAGGGGGTTTAGCTCGCTCGTCTGCGGGAACAAATTGCTCACACACTCCGGCAGATTCAATGGGGGTCTGGCGGAAGATTTCTTCGACTTTATCGTTGGAAATGCATCTGCTTTGACTGTCGCAGGATATCCACACATTCTTGCCATCTCTGTCGCATCATAGCTTTCGTCGGTAAAGTGTGCGGAACAAACGTCCAATTTCTTGCCACTTTCGCATCTTTGGGCCACTCGTGCAACTTGAATCCGTCCCTGTTCGTGTTGTTACACCCTACGACAACGCACCAACGAGGCATGATGTCTCCAAAGTACGGAAAACAGTCGAAAAAACGGAAAATAACAGAGCTGATTTGACTCGGTGTTTGAGATTGCTTCCCGATGTGACGCCACGTTGTGACGTCATTGCTCCGAGAGCGAATATTAGAAAGGTGTTTAATTCGCCAAAATTCACCCATTTAGAGTTCGGAAATCTGTTAAAAAAATATATGGTCTTTTTTCTGCAACATCAAGGTATATATTGACGCTTACATAGGTCTGGTGATAATGTTCCCCTTTAACTGCAATATCAGTGGATTCTGGAAAGAGGTGAAAACATTGAACCGAGGCAGTATGCCGCTGCCATGCACAATTGAGGGTGTAGCTGGAGCTGATAACATAGCTGAGAAATGGAGGCAGCAGTAGTCTGCACTTTTTAATTGTGTTAAAAGTGACCCCTTTGATATAGGCAGCATCCACAACTGTGAGGCTGTTGGAGTCACTGTAAGTGAGGTGCTGCAGGCAATATCCCAGCTAGCTGATAATAAAGCCAGTGGCCCTGATCATATAACTGCAGAACACCTGAAACATGCTAGCCCCAGAGTAGCGGTCCTGCTTTCCATCTGTTTTACAGGCCTGATGTCACACGGGCTGCTGCCTGACTCCATGCTGGCTGTCACTCTGGTGCCGGTCATCAAGGACAAGACCGGTAAGGTGGGAAGCATGGAGAATTACAGGCCTATTGCACTTGCAAGCATACTTTCCAAAGTTATACTGAGGATATTATTAGACCGCTTAAGCGCTTTTCTTACCTCTGCTGACAATCAGTTTGGTTTTAAAACTAAGCATGGTACTGACCTTTGTATCTATGCATTGAAATAAGTGATTGATATGTATAAAGGTAAGAACTCCTCAGTTTTAGTCGGCTATATTGACGCGTCGAAAGCCTTTGATAGAGTCAACCATCAGAAACTGTTTTTAAAACTGAAAGAGAGGGGCGTGCCTGATAGTATCATCAAAATTCTGTCATATTGGTATGCTAATCAGAGCTTGCAGATCAGATGGGGCGATACATTTTCAGCAACATTTAAGGTTGGAAACGGGGTACGCCAGGATGGAATTCTCTCCCCTGTCCTCTTCAATCTGTATATGAATGACCTATCTGTACAGCTCAATACCTGTAGAACAGGATGTGTACTTGGTAATACTGTGGTCAATCATTTTATGTATGCGGATGATTTAGCCACCCTTCTCCTAGCAGTGCTGGCTTCCAACAGCTGCTGAATATATGTACAGATTATGGTTTAAAATATGATGTGAAATATAATGCCAAAAAGAGTGTCATCATGATATGTAGAACAAGAGAAGACAATGACCTCTCTTTTCCTTCGTTCTATCTGTCAGGACAGGTGCTGAGTGTGTGTGATAAAACTAAGTATCTGGGGCACATCATTACTGATCTATTGGGTGATGATGACGACCTATACAGACAGTGGCGTGTGCTGTATGCCCAAGCCAACATGCTGAGAAAGACATTTTATTATTCTACATATGATGTAAAGTTAAACTTATTCAGAGCCTATTGCACTCCTCTGTATACTGCCCCCCTGTGGGTACAGTATAAGCAGAAAAGCATACAGAAGCTGCAGGTTGCTTATAATGATTGTATGAGGCTGTTCCTGGGAATTCCAAGAAGCTCCAGTGCAAGCCAGATGTTTGTTAGTGTTAGGGTGCCCACTTTCTCAGCGTTGCTACGCAACCTCATGTATAAGTTTATGTGTAGGACAGGGGTCGGCAACCTTCAGCATACAAAGAGCCATTGGAGCCCATTTCCCCCCAAATAAAACCCACCTAGAGCCACAAACTCTGTTAAATTCCTAAAATGACGATAAGACCACTTATAGTTTCGTTACACGTGTGCGAAAGGACTTATGACATCAAACACTTATTTGATGTATTTCTGGGTATAACAAAGCAAATCTAATTATTTTGAACATTAGAAACAAAATACACTGTTCCTTCCCTTATTAAAGAATACAAAAATAAAAAATCCACTCATTACAATATTCTGAAGGCATACGACTGTGGCATATTCATTTGACAAAAAATGTAAAACAACTACTGTATTTTTCGGAGTATAAATCGCACCGGAGTATAAGTCGCACCTGCCGAAAATGCATAATAAAGAAGGAAAAAAACATATATAAGTCGCACTGGAGTATAAGTCGCATTTTTGGGGGAAATGTATTTGATAAAAGCCAACACCAAGAATAGACATTTGAAAGGCAATTTAAAATAAATAAAGAACAGTGAACAACAGGCTGAATCCGATAGATTATATGAGGCATAAATAACCAACTGAGAACGTGCCTGGTATGTTAACGTAACATATTATGGTAAGAGTCATTCAAATAACTATAACATATAGAACATGCTATACGTTTACCAAACAATCTGTCACTCCTAATCGCTAAATCCCATGAAATCTTATACGTCTAGTCTCTTACGTGAAAAAGATAAATAATATTATTTGATATTTTACGGTAATGTGTTAATAATTTCACACATAAGTCGCTCCTGAGTATAAGTCGCACCCCCGGCCAATCTATGAAAAAAACTGCGATTTATAGTCCGAACAATACGGTACCTAGTCATCAATAAAAACAGCAAATTAATAAAAATGTAAATAAATACAATGTTTCTCTTTTTTGATCCGTCCATTGCTAGGGGTTGACCGCTAAAACAATACAATTGCACGGCAGCAAGAGATGTCGCATAAGGGCTGTGACATACATTTCCATCGACAATATATTAAAATGTGTTTTATTTTCATATGATAAGATCCCAGAACTCTTTAAAATAACAACTGTTAGATTAAAATAAACTAACTAAATAAAATGAAATATAATAGATCAAGTAATCAGTTTCAAAGCCAAAGGGAGCCATGGCGGAGGCATGAAAGAGCCGCATGCGGCTCCAGAACCGCGGGTTGCAGACCCCTGGTGTAGGGCATCTGAGTCTGAAAATGACAATCACTGTGATAACGAACCCTGGTTATTTACTCATCTGGACTGTGGAACCGTTGGCACACATGTTTGTATGGCAGAAACTGACATTTGGGCTTGATGTTTTATTGTTTTGTTTTTAATGTTTTATTGTTTTGTTTTTAATGTTTTGTATTGTGTTTTTATATTTTTAATGGATCTTAAGATCTGCAATAAAGATTGATAATGATGATGACTATAAAATAATTTTTGGTGATATTTCAAACAGTTTTATAATTATGCTTTTTCATATGGTTCGGTTCTGTGTGACGTTTTGGAATGGATTAAAGCAGTGTTTTTCAACCACTGTGCCGTGAGACACAGTCTGGTGTGCCGTGGGAGATTAAGTAATTTCACGTATTTGGGTTAAAAATATTTTTTGCAAACCAATAATAATAACCTGCAAATGTGTCGGTGTTGAGTGTCTGTGCTGTCTAGAGCTCGGCAGAGTAACCATGTTATACTCTTCCATATCAGTAGGTGGCAGCAGGTAGCTAATTGCTTTGTAGATATCGGGAACATGGTTTGTCGTGATCCAGTATGCAGTATATACACGACAGTGTGCAGGTAAAAAGGTATCTAATCCTTAAACCAAAAATAAACAAAAGGCGAGTGCCGGTAAGAAAAGGCATTTAAGCTTAGGGAAGGCTATGCAAAACGAAACAAACTGAACTGGTTGCAAGGTAAACAAAAACAGAATGCTGGATGACAGCAAAGACTTACAGCGTGTGGAGCAGACAGCGTCCACAAAGTACATCCGAACATAACATGACAATCAACAATGTCCCCGCAAAGGATATCGACAACTTAAATAGTCTTGATTGCTAAAACAAAACAGGTGCGGGGAATAGCGCTCAAGGAAGACATGAAACTTCTACAGGAAAATACCAACAAAACAGGAAAAGCCACCAAAACAGGAGCGCAAGACAATAACTAAAACACTACACACAGGAAGACACCAAAAATCTCCAAATAAGTCACGGTGTGATGTGACAGTACTTTGAGACAAGAGCTATAGTCTTGCATGGTTGGTTATGGTTTGAATTCTTATCCAACACTTGCGAGAACGTTTTATTGTCAATATCAGCTGCTGAGTTTCATTTTTTTTTATGTTTTCTGCTGTTTGTGTGCCTCCACATTTTTTCAATGAAAAGGTTGAAAAACACTGGATTACAGTACTAACAAAAGGATGCATAATTGTACATAAAAGTCAGGTATAAAACATATGCATGATGCATAGATATTATGGTCACATTAATACAATTCTTTCCAAACAGTGCATGACATTGGCACAAATGAAAATTGTCCATTTTCAGAGTTACTGTATTGTTAATTTTTCGTAGGATTTCCTACTAAAGCTCCGTGAGAACATGCCAAATTAACAGCACCTTTTTCAAAATTGGAGCTTTCAAAAGGACTTTGAATGCACCATAACTTTTTTTTTTTTTTGCCAGCAATGAGTGCTTCTTCCTCCTCTTCGCTGGGAAACAGAAATATTGTGTCCACAGAGCCCTAAAAATAGGTCATGCTCTCCTCTCTGATCTGCTCCTCTCAGTTACATAAAATTCACTCCACTCGTCTTTCGGAAGCAAATCTGCCTTCTCGTCAACGCGCACTCTGAGCCAGACGTATCATGAACAAGCCCGGGTGCAACATCACAACACGTGAGGGGCTTTAGGGTGGTCACAATAAACGTTTAAACAAGCCGTGTATATTTTTTTATGTTAAGTGACAGGACAAAAACACTATGTTTCAGCCACTTCATGTCCCTCAAACAGACCAATAATCACAGTGGTAATTGTGGGGGTTGTTTGTCTCCAGATGAAAGCGGCAGAGATGAGAGGTCAGCTTAATGTCACAGAGAAAAGATCCTTGTGAAGCCGCCAACCTTTAACATTGATTCACCTGGCAGCATGACGTCCATCAACAAGCTAAATAAATAAACAAATAGCAGCCCGTACACAAACACCCGGGGAAGTCAAATCGAGAGGGCTTGCATGCTGAGAGTGTTGATTGAGTGTGTGCAATACAAATTTGTAAACGCGTGCATCATCCATCATGCTTTTGATCTATTTAGCATAGGCCTGGGCCGAGGACGATATATTGACCTGCAATGTATTGCCGATAAACTTTCTTTTTTTTTAGATTACCATCGATGTAATGGTCATTCATAATAATGCAAGGATACCCTTTCAAATGAAATAAAGTTGTATTTGTGGTTTATTTTAACATTGAGTTTGAATTTATTTGGAACATGCATGCGTACAACATGATACATCACAATTTCCAGTTTCTCTATTCAACATGTTCGAAAAAGAGTAGGAAGAAGGAGAGCTTATTTAGTCCTACCCCTTTTCCCTTACATAGCAGTTGCTAAAACTGGTGTTCAATTCCTGTTCATAATATACTCCGTAAGTAATAACAACAATAAATAAATAAATCATAATTGGTGAAGTAAGTTCATTTCATATGGTGAGATGAGTAAGATTATCTAGAAAATGAATGAGATAAATACAGAATGTTTATCATGGTTCTTCTTCTTTGTACTTTGTAAACACTTGAAGTTTGAAGAGTTTCTTGAAGTGGATCATATTAGTACATTGTTTGATTTCTTTGCTTAATCCATACTTGCCAACCCTCCCGAATTTTCCGGGAGACTCCCGAAATTCAGCGCCTCTCCCGAAAACCTCCCGGGACAAATATTCTCCCGAAAATCTCCCTATTGATGGGAGGACAACAGGGTGACAAGAACTAAATCATCCAGAGTAGAGATACATTGTATTATTATGTTTATCTTACCTAAAAATAAATATATTTATTTAATAAAAAATTTAAAAAAAAACTAAATACATTTTTACTATATTTTGCTAAAAATTACCGTAATTGTATTTTTAATTGTATTTTTCTGACTCCTTATTACATCCAGCCATAGAATTATACATTAAAATAAACATATTTGAAATAATTAATTTTAAATTATCATAATAATTAATTTAAAATGACCATATTTAATTATTAAAATAATTACTTGTTTATCAACAACTTTAGCATTTTATTTATTACATTTTGAAGCTCTCAGAAGCCAAGTTATGTTATATTCCTTAATATTTATTTATGCAAGTTTGAAGTATCAATTATCTAAACACAGTTTTGTTTGCATATTTTCAGGATATATATATATATATATATATATATATATATATATGAAATACTTGACTTGGTGAATTCTGGCTGTCAATATACTCCTCCCCTCTTAACCACGCCCCACCCCCACCTCCCGAAATCGGAGGTCTCAAGGTTGGCAAGTATGGCTTAATCCATTCCATAATTTAATTCCACATACAGATATACTGAAGGTCTTAAGTGTTGTACGTGCGTACAAATATTTTAAATTACATTTTTCACTAAGATTATATTTCTCCTCTTTTGTTGAGAAGAATTGTTGTATATTATTGGGTAGCAGGTTATAGTTTGCTTTGTGTATAATTTTAGCTGTTTTCAAATTCACTATGTCGTGGAATTTCAGTATTTTTGATTCAATAAATAAAGGGTTTGTATGTTCTCTATATCCAACATTATGTATTATTCTAACTGATCTTTTTAGTAACACCGTTAATGGAATAAGTGTACTTTTGTAGTTATTTCCCCATATTTCTACACAATAACTCAGATATGGTAACACTAGCGAGCAGTAGAGAATATGGAGTGATTTTTAGTCTAACATTAGTTGCGTTTTCATTGCAGTTTTTTGCAAAATAAAAGCGATATTTCTAAAGTAGGCGTTTCCATTAAAGCCTGTTTTGCGTCATGAGCTGTAATTCCCGTTAAATCTCGCGTCGCGAGACTCCACTTTAAAGGGGAACATTATCACAATTTCAGAAGGGTTAAAACCATTAAAAATCAGTTCCCAGTGGCTTATTTTATTTTTCGAAGTTTTTTTCAAAATTTTACCCATCACGCAATATCCCTAAAAAAGCTTCAAAGTGCCTGATTTTAACCATCGTTATATACACCCGTCCATTTTCCTGTGACGTCACATAGTGATGCCGACACAAACAAACATGGCGGATAGAACAGCAAGCTATAGCGACATTAGCTCGGATTCAGACCCGGATTTCAGCGGCTTAAGCGATTCAACAGATTACGCATGTATTGAAACGGATTGTTGTAGTGTGGAGGCAGGTAGCGAAAACGAAATTGAAGAAGAAACTGAAGCTATTGAGCCATATCGGTTTGAACCGTATGCAAGCGAAACCGACGAAAACGACACGACAGCCAGCGACACGGGAGAAAGCGAGGACGAATTCGGCGATCGCCTTCTAACCAACGATTGGTATGTGTTTGTTTGGCATTAAAGGAAACTAACAACTATGAACTAGGTTTACAGCATATGAAATACATTTGGCAACAACATGCACTTTGAGAGTGCAGACAGCCCATTTCAGGCGCTAAGAACATATATTTTTCCACGATTTCAGCACTCAGGTTAACCATACCTAAATAGACACAAAATACTGCATTACACAAGACTACCCGAATGTACTCGAATGATTGAAAAAAATAAATGTTTTTAAGCTAAATTATTGGTAAACACAGTTTATGTATAATAATTTACGTAACCGCGAGTAATGAATAAAGTTTTCATCAATTAATATATTCTGTAGACATACCCTCAGCCGCTCTTTTTTCCTGAAAGCTGATCTGGCCAGTTTTGGAGTTGATGTCAGCATCTGCTTTGAGTGTCGCAGGATATCCACACATTCTTGCCATCTCTGTCGTAGCATAGCTTTCGTCGGTAAAGTGTGCGGAACAAACCACTGACCATTTCGTCAGCTTTCCCCACAGCCTCGTATTTTGAACAAATTTCGTCCAATTTCTTGCCACTTTCGCATTTTTGGGCCACTGGTGCAACTTGAATCCGTCCCTGTTCGTGTTGTTACACCCTCCAACAACACACCGACGAAAGTGAGAAAATGGCGGATTGCTTCCCGATGTGACATCACGTTGTGACGTCATCGCTCCAAGAGCAAATAATAGAAAGGCGTTTAATTCGCCAAAATTCACCCATTTAGAGTTCGGAAATCAGTTAAAAAAATATATGGTCTTTTTTCTGCAACATCAAGGTATATATTGACGCTTACATAGGTCTGGTGATAATGTTCCCCTTTAAGGATGATGGACATTTCGCGATTTCATGGTTTTGGAGCTGTGATTACAATTGCAGACACTGCTGTTTCCGTGGCTTTCAATAGATGACGAAGGCAGCGGGTGATCGCTCGAAGGCAACGTCCTTACGTTTGGCATCGGCCATGATTAAGGGATTTTTTTGGGAGAGAATTACGAACGAGGAATTCACGGACACGTTAAGTCCGGTGTTTTGGCGCCCTGTAAATGCGAAAAAAAAGTGTTTCGACCATGCTTTTGCAACACAATTCCATATCCAAACGTCTGCAAAACCACCTCATGAGTAAAAATGTTTGAGCGATATTTGATAAGTTTCTCAAAAAATGGGTGTTTCCATTACTTAGACTTAGACAAACTTTATTGATCCACAAGGGAAATTGTTCAACACAGTGGAACGGGTAAGGATGGAAAGGATAATGCAAGTATAAAGTAGACAAAAATATACCATAGTAACAATATAAAATATAACATCAATGTAATATTTACATATTATATACACAGTATATAATATATACTGATATAGTATATGATATTATATTTGTATATAATATATAATATATAAATTACTATTTTCTTATTGCGATATTTAGGTTTTGCACATTTGTAGGGGTAATGGAAACACAGCAATTGTAATTGGAATGTGCACTTTTAAATATCCAAATTAAATAAAACAGAAAATAAAATTAATATTAAATATACTCTGTTAGCAAAATGTTGCACTAAAATAAAAACCACAACCAAAAGCAGTAAAAAGGTTTTGTCTGTTAAGGAAGTGGTAGGGGGCCCTCACATATACACAATCAAATGGCCAAAGAAAGTTATTGTGACCAAAATGATCACAGTGATGTCATTATCGTATTGTTGAATGTGCTCAAAAAATATGTGTACACACACTAAAATATTTTAACCAAGTTGTATTTTTTTAATTAAATAAAATAAATACAGTAGCCACCCAATACACTTTCTTGGCAGAGGAAACAATAGATATTGCGCTGGCTTCATAAGAGCCATATTATTTATATTTGTGTGTTTAAATGCAAAACCCAAAACCAGTGAAGTTGGCACGTTGTGTGAATACTAAATCGTAAATAAAAACAGAATGCAATCATTTGCAAATCCTTTTTAACCTATATTCAATTGAATGCACTGCAAAAACAAAATACTTAATGTTCGAACTGGAAAACTTTGTTATTTTTGGTTAATATTAGCTCATTTGGAATTTGATGCCTGCAACATGTTTCAAAAAAGCTGGCACAAGTGGCAAAAAAGACTGAGAAAGTTGAGGAATGCTCATCAAAAAATGTTTTGGAACATTCCACAGGTGAACAGGTTAATTGGGAAGAGGTGGGTGCCATTTGATTGATTGATTGATTGATTGAAACTTTTATTAGCAGATTGCACAGTTCAGTACATATTCCGTACAATTGACCACTAAATGGTAACACTCGAATAAGTTTTTCAACTTGTTTAAGTCGGGGTCCACGTAAATCAATTCATGGTACAAATATATACTATCATCAAAATACAGTCATCACACAAGTTAATCATCAGAGTATATACATTGAATTATTTACATTATTTACAATCCGGGGGGTGGGATGAGGAGGGTTTGGTTGATAACAGCACTTCAGTCATCAACAATTGCATCATCAGAGAAATGGGTATAAAAGCAGCTTCCATGAAATGCTCAGTCATTCACAAACAAGGATGGGGCGAGGGTCACCACTTTGTCAACAAATGCGTGAGCAAATTGTCAAACAGTTTAAGAACAACATTTCTCAACAAGCTATTGCAAGGAATTTTTGGATTTCACCATATACGGTCCGTAATATCATCAAAAGGTTCAGAGAATCTGGAGAAATCACTGCACGTAAGCGGCAAGGCCGAAAACCAACATTGAATACCCGTGACTTTCGATCCCTCAGGCGGTGCTGCATTAAAAAGTGACATCAGTGTGTAAAGGATATTACCACATGGGCTCAGGAACACTTCAGAAAACCACTGTCAGTAACTACAGTTCGTCATTTATACATCTGTAAGTGCAAGTTAAAACTCTACTATGCAAATCAAAAGCCATTTATCAACAACACCTAGAAACGCCGCCGGCTTAGCTGGGCCCAAGTTCATCTAAGATGGACTGATGCAAAGTGGAAAAGTGTTCTGTGGTCTGACAAGTCTACATTTCAAGTTGTGTTTGGAAACTGTGGACATCGTGTCCTCCGGACCAAAGAGGAAAAGAACCATCCGGATTGTTATAGGCGTAAAAGCCAGCATATGTGGTGGTATGGGGGTGTATTAGTGCCCAAAGCATGGGTAACTTACACATCTGTGAAGGCATTATTAATGCTGAAAGGTACATACAGGTTTTGGAGCAACATATGTTGCTATCCAAGCAACCTCTATTTCATGGACGCCCCTGTTTATTTCAGTAAGACAATGCCAAGCCACATGCTGCACGTGTTACAACAGCGTGGCTTCATAGTAAAAGAGTGTGGGTACTAAACTGGCCTGCCTGTAGTCCAGACCTGTCTCCCGTTAAAAATGTGTGGCACATTATGAAGCCTAAAATACGACAACGGAGACCCCGATTAACTTAAGCTGTACATCAAGCAAGAATGGGAAAGAATTCCACCTGAAAAGCTTCAAAAATTGGTCTCCTCAGTTCCCAAATGTTTACGGAGTGTTGTTAAAAGGAAAAGCCATGTAACACAGTGGTAAAAATGTCCCTGTGCCAATTTTTTTTTACAATGCGTTGCTGCCATTAAATTCTAAGTTAATGATTATTTGCAAAAAAAAAATATGTTTCTTATTTCGAACATTAAATATGTTGTCTTTGCAGTCTATTCAACTGAATATAAGTTGAAAAGGATTTGCAAATCATTGTATTCTGTTTATATTTACAATTTACACTATGTGCCAACTTCACTGGTTGTGGGTTTTGTATGTTTATCTACTTCCATTTTAATTTGTAGACATTTTGTAATGTTTTTTTAATACAAGGTAATTAATTGGTGACAAGTTTTCTTCACGTCCGGTTTATGTGACATGACGCAAGTTCACTTCCCGTTTAAACTTGACACTGTGGAGATTATATCAGTAACTTTGTGCAAGATAAGCAGAGGCTTTCTGCTTAATGTGTATATTGTATCTTAGTAGTTTAGACAGTAATGTGTTTATACAAGTTTAGATCGGGGTATGTTGTTTCTTAATGTCTCTCTCGTTCATATTAGCGTTTATGCTACCTAGCAAGCTGACACTAGTCCTTCCATAAGTTTATCAATCACAGTTTTTTGATCATTTTAATTTAATATGGTATTACTAATCGTCGGGAGTTTTACAACATTACGGTTTATGTGCATGTAGAATCGTTCTGTTAATTGACTTATCAAACATCGGCCAAGGCCTAATTTAGCAGTTTGCATCCAGCTGTCTTTGATCTCCTCAGAAATAATCGGCTGCGGTGTTGGTCCATACTATGGTACAGTTTATTAGTTTCAGACATGCTTACAAGTTAGTTTACATGATTACAATCAAAGACGCGTAAAAAGGAATAGAAATAAGCAGAGTTTATTTAATTGTACTCCTGTGTGACTGCCCATGATTTGGAATTGAAAGTCCCCTATCATGGAGCAGTGACTTTTTCAAGATGCCCTAACATAATAATATGTGTCCCTAGAGTCTGTTTATGAGCAACAACCTGGAGGAAAAAGCTATCATCTCACTCGGAGTAAAAAAGGCCCTCAAAATGTAATTTATGAAGTTACGGTATTGTGGCCAAACAGCTGAATTCTTGTTTCATCTGACATCACATGGACAAAGATAAGACCTTCTGAAGGGAAATTTCTGTGGTCAGATGAAACAAAAATGTAGCTGTTTGGTCACAATACCCAGCGATATGTTTGGAGGAGAAAAGGTGAGGCCTTTAATCCCAGGAACACCATTCATACCGTCAAGCATGGTGGTGGTGGTAGTATTATGCTCTGGGCCTGTTTTGCTGCCAATGGAACTGGTGCTTTACAGAGAGTACATACATATGTGTATATATATATATATATATATATATATATATATATATATATATATATATATATATATATACACTGAATATACACATTATGTGTATATATATATATATATATATATATACATACTTACATACATACATACATATACTGTATATACTGTATATGTTAAAAAAAACGAAATTAAAAATACAAAATTTAAAAATAAATATTTAGAAATGAAATAATGTAAAAACAAAGGCTACAAAATGGAGGGGCCTTTAAAATAAGAGACATGGAAACTGAAGTTCAGAACAATCAGACCGGAAGGAGGAAATGCCTCTTTCTTAATCAATTAGATTAATCAGTAAATTAAGACATGTAATCAAATGCCGACCCCTGCTTTCTATAGATTATATGAACAATGGGAATTGTATCCCCAAAGAAGCAGCATCATTCCTTCGATTGCATGACCAAAGTGGCATCCGTCAATAAAAACATAAACGTAATTGGAACAATATAACGACTATTTTTAGTAGCTAGCATCCATCTTTTAGTTTGGCAGTTATGGTTTCATTATATTAGGCAGAGATTGTGTTGTACAGCAAATAGCCCATGAACAATATCAAAATGGTATGCGGCTCGCTAATGTGCTAATGCATTCGATTTATTAAGATGACAGCAATTGTAGCAATATAAAAAAATTAAAAAAACGGACAAAAATCAAGCCACACATTAGATTATTCCTACATATTCTAATCACTGCTGAATGTTAATTGTGAAACAGCAGCGATATAATTGCATATTGTGGCATTTGTGTGTGTGTGTGTGTGTGTGTGTGTGTGTGTGTGTGTGTGTGTGTGTGTGTGTGTGTGTGTGTGCGTGTGTGCAGCTGATGCAATAATGCGTAAGAGTGTGTGGATTCTATTAGCTGTAAACAGTTCTCTCTGTGTGTGGTTGTTTTCGGCAGGGCGGTGCGCTCGCTCCGTGTACTTCTGATTGGATTTCATCTTGGGATGTATGTCACAAGACAACCAAACATGCACGTGGGATGAAAAAGTGCCGCTTGCTGGTCCGTAAGCCGGCTTGTGTCGAGCGTGTCCGTGTGTGCAGGACCACTGAGTCAGCCATGCTTTGTTGGAGCAGCCTGCTCAGGTATGTGGAAAAGGGCCATGTTCTGGATGAAGTGTTCATGCTTCAATGAATTACACGATCAAATATGTCACCCCATTAAACGGAAAATTTCCCCTATTGTCTGTTCAAACCCAGAATCTTAGGCTAGTACGTAATTTTTTTTTTCCAAAGATGGCGCCACTGTAGTGGCTGCTGGTGGCAGGAGCTCTGTGCTCTTGTGTCATCCTTTTGTGTTCCTCTTGTTTTCATGCGGGGTATGTTTGCTTTTTGGTTCGGGACCCTTTAAAGCAGACCTGGGCAAATTAAGGCCCGGGGGCCACATGCGGCCCGTTAAGTATTTCAATCTGGCCCGCCGGACATTCCCAAATAATTTTTTTAGATCTTTAAGATGGAAACTGTAGCTGCCATTATGATGTGCAGTGATGTTTTCAAACGACCGCAACGTATTTCAATGGTTGGAATCTGCGCTTTTGCATGATATACTAGTTACTATGGTAATTAATTAGTTACTATGGTAATCTAAGTCACAGCAGCTCAGACGAGGCACCAAGCAATGTGGGTGAGGAGCTTTTCCACAGTGTCAGCCTGAAATGTGGGTGTCAGGGACAGACGTGGAAGGAGATTTTCACAACAAAGTTCTAAAGCTTAGTTATATATCAGATTGTATATTGTATTTTTACCCTTTGCGTTCATATTTCGCTGTTTGTCGCGTTTTACCTGATTGTAAAATATGTCGATCGAGAGGGGTGTGACGTTCATATGTTGTCAATATTCAGTGTTTTATCGTTTATAGAAAAATGTAAAATTCCATTCCGTTTTTTAAGGCGGTCTGTCAAAATGTTTTTAGCGTTCAATCAGACATTATTGTGAGGTTTTGTATTAGTGTTCCTAAAAGTAGATATACCTGCCCTCAGACACATTTTTTTCTCTAAATTTGGCCCCCCAGTCAAAATAATTGCCCAGGCCTGCTTGAAAGTAAAAAGAAAAGTTAAAGTACCAATGAATGTCACACACTGACTACGTTTGGTGAAATTAACCTCTGCATTCGACCCATCCCCTTGTTCACCCCCTGGGAGGTGAGGGGAGCAGTGAGCAGCAGTGGTGGCCACGCCCGGGAATAATTTTTGGTGATTCAACCCCCAATTCCAGGACTGTGTGACAAGGAGTGGCACTGTCGTGACTTCTGCGGTGCATTTTTGTTAACGTCTGAATCTGCCTCCCGGAACCTTTTGGCCATTGAGACCAGCTGCTGGGTCTCTGCCACACTCGAGTCCGTTTGGAGAGACTGGAGGAGATGCGGATTATAAGGCAGGGCTGCGGAGCTGCGGAGCTGGCACTGAGCGCCGGGACGGAAAAGCTTCACAGTGTCTTGGTTGAATGAGCAGGTATCCTTGGACGTATCCTCGCTCATCCATGCGGACTGGACACTGGCGGAGAGTTGGTGGGCGGCCGAGGGCTCTTTTGGTTGCTTTGTTGGGTCTGCTCCTTTCTCTGGCCATGCTCCCCCCACCCCAGCAGACAATGGCGTGGAACACCGCAGAGGCCACCACAGTGTATATGTTTTTTTTTGTTTTGTTTTTTTTGTTTTACTTTTGTGGCTCTAGTCTAGAAAGAGGTTCCGCAGCCTCTGTAGCAGAACCTCCAGGTTCTGTAACAGCTTCTTCCCTAAAGCCATACGACTCTTGAATGCATCATAATAATCCCCTCAATTCCCCCCAAAAACGGACTCACTCGCTGGAATATAAAGACAATATAACATACATCCATAAATGTGGATGCATATGCAAAAGTGCAATATATTTATCTGTGCAGTCATCTATTTATTTATGTCTGCACATTATTGCTATTTTATCCTGCACTACAACGAGCTATCCATCCATCCATCCATCCATTTTCTACCGCTTATTCCCTTTGGGGTCGCGGGGTACAATCGGGCGGAAGGCGGGGTACACCCTGGACAAGTCGCCACCTCATCGCAGGGCCAACACAGATAGACAGACAACATTCACACTCACATCGACACACTAGGGCCAATTTAGTGTTGCCAATCAACTTATCCCCAGGTGCATGTCTTTGGAGGTGGGAGGAAGCCGGAGTACCCGGGGGGAACCCACGCAGCTAATGCAACAAAATTTTGTTCTCATCTGTACTGTAAAGTTCAAATTTGAATGACAATAAAAGAAGTTTAAGTCTAAGTCTAAGTCTAGAAGTGGCTGGTTGCATCAGCTCTGCCCTTTTAATGTATTTGATGTTTCCCTCTAACACACATGTTTATGTGTGCTATGGCTATGAGTTTTTTTTCTTGGCCTCAGTCTGGACTCCCTCTTCAGGGGCCCAGGCTTAGACTGAATATGTTTTCTTCTCACCCTGATTCTGATTAAATACAGTCAGCATTTCCAGGAACTCTTACGCAAGACACAGAATACCAGGAATTTCCTTACCCAGTGTGGTTTGCCATTCAATGATACGTCAAAGTTCCAGATATTATAGCCAAAAACAGCCGAATGACGGCACATTAATGCAACGTAAATAAGGCGGACAGATTAGTCAGACTCGTTTTTTCAAAAGTTCAAGTACAAGCAATGTGCAGAACAAAATGATTTTAAAAACACGAAGAGCGCCGAGTGGTAACTAATTTTAAGAGTGTTTTGAGCAAAAAGCTGCCTCTTGACTAATGGTTGTACTTTTAGTTGCAATCGAAAATGTGAGTTCAAAACATCCCTGCCATTAGTTGGCGTACGAGTGAATGTCACAGTGAACCCCTTAAGATCTGCCCCAAAACATATAATCATGCTCGCTAGAATTAGCTTATAGTAAGAGATCGATATTACTTTGTTTTCCCAACCACTGCAAGGAAGAATGTGAGTGTTAGGGACAGGGCTGGAAAGAATAAATAAAAAATCATCAAAAATATGACCGACTGTGTAGTTGACTTGGCCAAGCAATTTGAGTGTAGTGATGCGAGTCCACACCACGCTGAAGTCAAAGATGTTAAAAAAATATTTAAACAGCGGACATTTATAAAAATAAAAATAAAATGAATTAACTGCTGATGTTTTGTTTTGACCATGAAGCAGCTGTAAGTAAATACCATAAAAGACCGCTCTCCAAGATACAAATGTAAAATATTTCATAAAGCTACTGCAGTTATTGGCGCATTCTATTGCATAGTTTTTCTTGCAATATCTATTATCTACACATTTATCTTTATTTTTAAAAGTTATATGTTAAAATGATGATGTTATTGAGGCCCAACACCGATTTAATTGATCATTTCAATAGGCAACATTGATTTGAGATACAAGTGTTTCGCGTTAAAGGGGAGCTGCACTTGTTTTGGAATTGTGCCTATCGTTCACAATCCTAATGAAAGACAACAAAACAAAAGTTTAGTTTTTTTCGCTTTCTAAAATATAAAAATCAAGCTCGTTCTCGGTGGCTAGCGATGCAGCTAATGGGAGCAATCAATTCTACCTCTAAATCCCTTTAAAAATGCATTCAAAAACCGTCAACAATACTTCATCTACGTTCCAGAACGTAACCTGTATAATAACCAAACTGTAGCGACATTGTTATTGTAAGAGTGAACTCTCAGGAACTCTTTTTCTAGCGTAGTAACACATCGGTGTTAGCTGTAAAAGCTAACTACGGAAAGAGATAAGCTAGCTTCTACAACAACACAAAATGAGTTAGAGTTTGTAATGCACAACACAATGTGATAAGACACCAATTTGTACTGACTGAAAAACATGAACAACTATATTACAGTATCTGTAAAGTAAAGTATTAGTCCACATTTCATGTTTTGGTTGTACAAAGCTAGCCAGACAGCGTATGTACTGTAGTTGTAATAACATACATTATGTGCTGCATGTATCATGATCAATATTAAAGTGACTCACTCGATGGAAAGTTGTTCGTCTGGTCCAGCTGGCCGCAGACGTTTCCTGTTGATTTTGGGTAAGCAATCCATTTATGTCGAAATAGCTTGGCTCCAAGTTCCATATTTGTAGCGGCAAAATCGCTTAATTAAGGTTTAATTATACATGTTAAGTTGTGCCCTCAATTATTGCGTTTGGCCTAATTGTCTTTTGTTTCCTAAACGCCTGTTTTCATTATTGAAGGCTGACACGCACAGCTAAAATGCGTCCGTGTGTGTGTGTGCTAATAAAAACACGTGCGCTCACAGCCATATGTGCTGTGTGGTGTGACTGCATAAACAAAGTTCTTGTCTCTCATGCGTTTTTGATGATTATTATACGGTGCCGTTTAAATGATGGTTTCTCCACGCAAATCCGCTGAGCAGTTTTCGACCTGCCAAAAATACATAAACAATATAAAACATACTTGCCAACCTTGAGACCTCCGATTTCGGGAGGTGTGTGTGTTTTGGGGGTGGGGGGGTGAGGGTGGGGGGCGGGGCGCTTTGGTGTGGTTGGGGCGTGGTTGGGGGCGTGGTTAAGAGGGGAGGAGTATATTTACAGCTAGAATTCACCAAGTCAAGTATTTCATATACTGTATATACCGGTATATATATATATATATATATATATATATATATATATATATATATATAATATATATATATATATATATATATATATATATATATAAGAAATACTTGACTTTTAGTGAATTCTAGCTATATATATATATATATATATATATATATATATATATATATACCGTATTTTCCGCACTATAAGGCGCACCGGATTATTAGCCGCACCTTCTATGAATTACATATTTCATAATTTTGTCCACCAATAAGCCGCCCCGGACTATAAGCCGCGCCTACGCTGCGCTAAAGTGAATGTCAAAAAAAACGCTGCGCTAAAGTGAATGTCAAAAAAACAGTCAGATAGTTCAGTCAAACTTTAATAATATATTGAAAACCAGCGTTCTAACAACTCTGTCCCAAAATGTACGCAAATGTGCAATCACAAACATAGTAAAATTCAAAATGGTGTAGAGCAATAAATAGCAACATAATGTTGCTCGAACGTTAATGTCACAACACACAAAATAAACATAGCGCTCACCTTCTGAAGTTATTCTTCATTCGTAAATCCTTCGAATTCTTCGTCTTCGGTGTCCGAATTGAAAAGTTGCGCAAGCGTGGTATCCAAAATGGCCGGCTCCGCCTCGTCGAAGTCATCGGATTCAGTGTCGCTGTTGTTGTGCAGCAGTTCTGTGAATCCTGCCTTCCGGAAAGCTCGGACCACAGTTGTGACCGAAACTATCTGCCCAGGCATTTACGATCCACTGGCAGATGTTGGCGTATGTCGACCGGCGCTATCTGCCCGTCTTAGTGAAGGTGTGTTCGCCTTCGGAGCTGTGTGAAAAAAGCCACCCGGCCTCTTCGCGTAAACTTCCCTTAACCACTCGCTCATCTTTTCTTCATCCATCCATCCCTTCGAGTTAGCTTTTATGATGACGCCGGCTGGAAAGGTCTCTTTTGGATGGGTGGAAGTTAGCATGGCAAGCTAGAACCACAGTGAAGGATGACTCCTCATTCCCTGTGGTGCGAATATTCACCGTACGTGCTCCCGTTCCACAGTGCAGTTCACAGGAATATCAGTTGCTGTGAAATACGGTAGTAATCCGTGTGCGGATGGAGAGATTGCGTCTTTTTATGATCCGGATCCTTGTCGCGTAGTAGGAGCCATTTTGTGGTCTTTACAGATGTAAACAGGAAATGAAACGTACGGTGATATCCGCGCGTTTTTTCTTCTTCTTCCGGGGGCGGGTGAAGCGCTTCCTGTTCTATGGGGGCGGGTGCTTTCCTTGGCGGTTGCTTGCGTAGAAGAAGAAGCGCTTCCTGTTCTACCGGGAAAAAAGATGGCGGCTGTTTACCGAAGTTGCGAGATCGAAACTTTATGAAAATTAATCGTAATAAAGCGCACCGGGTTATAAGGCGCACTGTTAGCTTTTGAGAAAATTTGTGGTTTTTAGGTGCGCCTTATAGTGCGGAAAATACGGTATATATATATATATATATATATATATATATAAGAGAAATACTTGAATTTCAGTGTTCATTTATTTACACATATACACACACATAACACAACAACACTCATTGTTGAGTTAAGGGTTGAATTGTCCATTCTTATTCTATTCTGTCACTATTTTTCTAACCATGCTGAACACCCTCTCTGATGATGCATTCTGCTTCGTCTCCTTGTTGTGTGCGCAGTTGTGCACTGCACTCTCTAAAAGCCCTAGATGTTATTGTCACATATGCATGTACAGTATATGGTAGTATTGTCCTGTTTAAGAGTGTCACAACATTGCTGTTTACGGCAGACGAACTGCTTTACGGTAGACGAAAACGTGACTGCTGTTGTTGTGTGTTGTTGCCGCGCTGGGGGGACGTTAATGAAACTGCCTAACAATAAACCCACATAAGAAACCAAGAACTCGCCCTCGATCATTCTATAGTTATAACGTGATTGGGCAGGCATGCTGTTTGTATTGTGGGAAAGCGGACGTGAAAACAGGCTGTCGACACGTCACTCAGGTCTGCATGGAACTGGAGGGGCGTGGCCTCCAGCTCCGCCTGAATTTAGGGAGATTTTCGGGAGAAAATTTGTCCCGGGAGGTTTTCGGGAGAGGCGCTGAATTTCGAGAGTCTCTCGGAAAATCCGGGAGTGTTGGCAAGTATGATATAAAAAGACACACCACTTAATAATGACGACAACAGTTTTACATTTTAAAAATGCAATACAGTTCATTGCATTTTTTGCATGCAAAATAGTAATAAATGTTCATTTTGCCATCATAACATGTTTGAGATGAAAACATGTATATAAAATGTGTTCAAAATTAATATTCCCTAAAAAAGTTAAAATACAACGATATTCTTAGTATCAAAAATAAAACAATGAGAACAGTTTTCATTATATCAAACATAAAAAGTGGATTAGGTAGTGCCTTTAATACTGCATTTGAAATGTGCAACCAGTGGTGAGTCACCACCAAGCAAAAACCATGCATGCTCAGAAAAGTAGCGTCAGATTTACAAGTGTAAGACTGCATGACTTGAATAACCCGAATAACTTTGCACGACTACTTTCGCGTGGTTACTAATGAAAGGCTAATTGAACACGACAGCTCGGACAGCGTCATTAGTTTTCAACACCTTTTGGCGGCATTTGATGACTTTGCAGGAGTGAGAGAACACATCCTGGTTATCATAATGAATAACATTTATTTTACTAACACAACTTTTGCGTTTATATTTGATAATAGATGACCTACCTCCCCTCTGGACGTCCCTCAATCGGATGCTTTCTCGACAGGTGCTGCAGCATCGAACATGTGCGATTGTGGTATGCGAGCTCCACTTTGCAAAGTTTGCATACTACTGCGATTTCCTTCCATTTTAGTGTGAAGTGTTCCCACAACTTAGACAACTTTTTTCGTTTTTTAATTCCCTCGTTTTGCTATGGCTCTTGTCCACTGCTTTCTGTGGCGTCTGCCATTGCGAGTTATGTCGGCAAAAAAGTTTACTAAACTTAAGCGTATTTAAATGTGCCGTGTCGTGCAGTGCAGGGGGCGTATGATCTGTGACGTAAAGACGCTGTGCAATACCTAAACAGTCCGTGCGAAACGTGATCTTTGACTACTAAACGAGGCAAAATGTCGTAAAAAAAAGAAATAAATAAATTAAATAAAAATTAAAAACTTAATGACGCCTTGAAGCAGCAAAAATTTCTCGAATATATTTTATAATCGAATTACTCGAGTTACACGAGGAATCGTTTCAGGTAGCGGGGGTGTATATTGCAGCTGAAAGAGTTAGGGCTGCATGGGATTCTGGGTATTTGTTTTGTTGTGTTTATGTTGTGTTACGGTGCGGATGTTCTCCCGAAATGTGTTTGTCATTCTTGTTTGGTGTGGATTCACAGTGTGGCGCATATTTCTAACAGTGTTAAAGTTATTTATATGGGCACCGTCAGTGTAACCTGTATCGCTGTTGGCCAAGTATGCGTTGCATTTACATGTGTGCGTGCTGAAGTCGCACATGTTTTGTGATCGGGCCGGCACGTTGTTGGAATGGATGAAAAGCAGACGTGACGACAGCTCGTGGAGGACGATAATCGCAGTGCCTTTAAAGCACGCCCCCAAGACTGTGGTCCGGGTGGACTACGAGGTATCATGACTGATGAACAACTTCGTTCGATAATGAAGGTTGCCTCAGCTCAAAGCCTGACATTAATGAACTAGCATCCAAGAAAAGATGGCAGGTATCTGGCTTGGGCACATCAGATTAGACCAGTGTGTTGCAAACTGAGCAGTTTAAAGTCCTGAATGATTGGTTTATTCATTGTTATTTTATTTTCTAATTTATTAGCCTGTGGAAAAAGTTAATGTTGATATTTACCTCAGAAGGCTGCAAATAGAAAAGAGGCATTACATTTTTATTTAAATTGTAGTTGATATGCCATTGATATTTTTTAATTATTATTATTATTATTTGAAACTCGATTTTGCATGTCACTTTAAAGTTATATAAGCCTTGCTTGTTCAATATTCAATGCAAAACAGGGTCCCTATCAAAAGGTTAATTTGTTCAATCTTGGCCCGCGGCTTTGTTCAGTTTTAAATTTTGGCCCACTCTGTATTTGAGTTTGACACCCCTGACCTAAACAGTCCGTGCGAAACGTGATCTTTGACTACTAAACGAGGCAAAATGCCGTAAAAAAATATATATAAATAAATAAAATAAAAATTGAAAACTTAATGACGACTTGAGGCAGCAAAATCCCTCAAATATATTTTGTAATCGAATTACTCGAGGAATCGTTTCAGCTCTACATTTGTTGCCAGAAGTCGGGTGTGTGCTGCTATGGAAACAGAAATCAATGCACGGAATAAATCTGTCTTGGAAATGATTAAAATCCTCAAAATACGGTAAATATTGAACATATTACATATTGTTATGAACGTGTCTGTTACTACATTATATATAGACTTGCAGTGTTTATATAAAACGTTGCTGGAGGGTTTTAGAGGGTTTTGTAGGCTACAACGGTGACTCCCATTACCAACATATTTCAAGCGTTTTTTTTTATCATCTTTAAAATCGTAAAAAAAAAGATGTGATCTTGTCTCTCATGATTGTGAACAATATGCAAAATTTGAAAACAAAAATGTGCAGTTCACCTAATCTGTTTTTTTGGTTGTTTGTTTTTGTTCATGTTTAAACATTTAGGGAATAAGTACCTATAAACAGGAGGACTTTGACTTTATATTGGTAATTGTATAAAATAAAAGACAATAAATAAATAGTTAAAATATTTAGTTGTTATTGTTACAATGCCTTCATGTGTTTTTTTCTGCTAATAACAATTGGCAAAAAATTCAAAAAGAAAAACTTTCAGTGATCTTAATTTTGCTTTATTTTTTTCTTTATTTAACCAGGTAAAAAAACTCATCCGTGTTATTAGCGATGTCAATGATTATAAATATTTTGTATCTCCTACTAACTTTTTATGTGATTAATAACATGAGTCCAAATTAACAAGTTTTGTTGTTGATGATGCTAAATATCTACAGAATAAAACACATGATGTTAGTGCAGGGGTTGGCAACCCAAAATGTTGAAAGAGCCACATTGGACCAAAAGTTTAAAAAAAAAAAATCTGTCTTATATAGGTGTTATAATGAAGGCAACACATGATGTCTGTCTGATGAGTGTCTATATTAATAATTAGGTTAAGGTGGCCTTGGATCAGTGGTTCTTAACCTGGGTTCGATCGAACCCTAGGGGTTCGGTGAGTCGGCCTCAGGGGTTCGGCGGAGCCTCCGCCGCGGAGGTCAAAACACACCCGACTCATCGTGTAAATAAAAACTTCTCTCTATCGGCGTATTGTGGGTACCCCCAAACAATGTTCCCTCTAATTTTCCATATGCTTGAGCAAACGCAAAAACTCCTTGAGCATTCAGTGGAGCACATGTGAGCGACGTCAGACGTGCACATGAACTGTGGCCACACCAGCAGCACACCTGTCCCAAATCTTACTAAATAACAAGTTAAATGTTTTATTATTATAATCAAATGACAGCAGTCATTTCCATGAAGATTATTTTCTAATATAAGTGTTTTGGCCCACTTACAATGACAATAACAAAATATATTGTTTTTCATGAGCTGTGTACTAGGTCCCACTAAAACATTCACATGTTGCACAATGAGATGTAAACATGGGATGATGTGTACATTCCTGTAACTTTGTTTGTAAAATATATCTGTATTAGTATTTCTTTAATATAATAACATCTGTTCATGATTAATATTTACAAATTAAGATTAAATTAGGAAAAAAACATTGTATTTTTCACTAAAGAAGGGTTCGGTGAATGTGCATATGAAACTGGTGGGGTTCGGTACCTCCAACAAGGTTAAGAACCACTGCCTTGGATGCTATTGTATAACTGTAAAGTGTGTAAATTAGACACAGTTCACAGTAGCACACTAACACACGAGCACTTAAAATCATGCTTCAAAGGCGATTCTCCAGGATGGCGGAGATCGTACAACTCTTTAGGTAATTTTATTTTGTATCCCCGAGTTTAATGTTTCTAAATACAAGAAAAATGTTCAGTGTAATTTGGGGGAATTCATAAAAAATGCTTGCACCATTTCACGGAAGAATGGTTTGTTACAAAACTAAAATAAATCCACAGACGAATCGATTAATCAAAAAACTATCAATAGAGTAATCGATTTAAGAAATAATTGTTTGGTGCGGCCAAACAATTGACATACAGTACCTCATAAATTGAGGTACTGTATGTTGAAAGTAGGATTTCTGTAGAAGCCTGTCCTACACCACGAATAGGTACAATGGTACTTTGGGTTTTGTCAGTATTCTGTTCCAAAAGGTCAGACGAAATGGTAAATAGGTTATACTTGTATAGCACTTTTCTACCTTGAAGGTACTCAAAGCGCTTTGATACTATTTTCACATTCACCCATCCACACACATGCACACACTGATGGCAACCCATCAGGAGCAAGGGTAAAGTGTCTTGCCCAAGGACACATGGATGGCATAAGACAGGGATCGAACCAGGAACCCTTAGGTTCCACCAATCAAGCCACATCGAAGACCAAATCATACAGAAACCCATAAAAATAACGCACATCTAATTAATCTGTGAGACACCCAAAAATGGAAGATAAAACACATTTATAAAAAAATTGTTTTAGTTTTACATCGAGAAAATAACGTAAAATACATTTAATGAGGTATCAAATTCCTTTTATCTTTATTTAAGACTTTTTCTAGTGACGGCGGCGATGAGCCTACAAGTTCTTTCTTGAATTCCATAATGGTCCCTACCTGTTTTATCAAATAGCTGTCACTCGCAACTTTCTTTGGCCCCATAGTAGATTATTTTGCAGAAATGCTCAATGAAGAAAACACAAAGAGTGACTCAGTCACCAACCTGTGGGATTCGTTGTTTGGAGACTCAATTCCCCCGGAAGGATACGTGGGTAACCGGACTAGTAAATAATCGTCATGGCATAATAAAAAATAAAAAATAAATAAATAAAATAATCGTCATGGCATACAAAAACCGAAGCAAGATTTTTGCAAAAATGCTTGTCAAAAACTGAACAGTGTGGTGTACAAAACTGAGGTCAGGGAAAGTTTGGAGTTGTGGGAAGTTCAAGGTTTTTGTAAACCCTGGCCAAATAGAAAAAAAGGATGGAAAGACGCTTGTGTTTCACCATGAATGCTTCACCCTACAATTTTAGCACATTTGTTTCAGTGTAAAGTGCCTCACTGCATATGAATTAATGAACCCCTCTCCCTCCCCACTCGTGCATGAGTCACTCGCCATTACAAAGCACCATAACCCAATTACTCAACGCAGCCCTTTTTTTATTTGTCAGATTGTAGTGAAGTCTAAGGTGGATTTGAAGCTTTGTTTGTATTAATTGGTTCCCCCCTCTGAATGCCAGAATGCTAGATCACCTCTGATATGAAGGTTAGGTTCTCAGCAACTCATGTAGCAAAGACACAACAGCCTAATGTACACGTTAGGGTTGTACGATATACCGATATTAGTATAGTACCGCGATACTAATGAAATATATTCGGTACTATACCGCCTCTGAAAAGTACCGTTCCGCCATTGGTGGATCTACACCTGACATCCACTTTAATGATACCAAGTACAGTAGTGTATCTAGCAGTGTTGTAACAATACCAATATTTTGGTACCAGTACTAAAATTATTTCGATACTTTTTGGTACTTTTCTAAATAAAGGGGACCACAAAAAATGGCATTATTGGCTTTATTTTAACAAAAAATCTTAGGGTACATCAAACATATGTTTCTTATTGCAGTTAAGTCCTTAAATAAAATAGTGAACACACTAGACAACTTGTCTTTTATTAGTAAGTAAACAAACAAAAGCTCCTAATTTAGTCTGCTGATGTATGCAGTAACATATTGTGTCATTTATCATTCTATTATTTTGTCAACATTATTAAGGACAAGTGGTAGAAAATGAATTATTAATCTACTTGTTCATTTACTGTTAATATCTGCTTACTTTCTCCTTTAACATGTTCTATCTACACTTCTCTTAAAATGTAATAATCACTTATTCTTTTGTTGTTTGATACTTTACATTAGTTTTGGATGATACCACAAATTTGGGTATCAATCCGATACCAAGTAGTTACAGGAGTTCAAGTACCTAGGAGTCTTGTTCACGAGTGGGGGAAGGATCATACAATGGTCGTATTAGTCCTCATGTGTGCAGGGACATATTTCCTGAGTTTATAAACATAATATACATTTTAAAAAAACGAAAGAAGATGTGATGCCAAAAAATATCGACGTAATCATAATCAGCAATGGATTTGCCATTGCCGTACTCCTTAAAAATAGTCCACAGCCAATCCCTTTCTCTTTCCAGGATGGTCTGTTGGCTTTTTTGGACCCATATTGAGTAAAGTTATATCATAACCAATGTTCCCTCTAAGGTGCGCGCCTGTGCAATTGCGCACTGCTCAAGCGTCCTCTGCGCACGGCAAATCTATGCCACGCAGAAAATGAAATAAAAAAATAAGCGCATAACAATTTTCGACACGACACGGACACGACAGAGAAAACAGTTTTCGTCATCATTGTTCAAATATTGTAACGTCTGTCGAGACGCTTTGAGGACATGAATTCCATCCATCCCTTTACTGAGCAAAACTCTTTATTGTCGGTCATAAACACATCACCAAAACATTAGTAAAAAAAAATGATATACAGCAAAAGTGGTAATTTTCTGCAGCACAAACCAGACCAAAAGAAACTTTGTTATATCAACAGCAGCCGCTCGCTCTTTCTCACTTGCGCCAACACATGCACATATGGCACTTAGCCAGTGATGCGTTTACAGCCACACAAAAAGTCGGACAACTCCAACACCACACATAAAGTGTCGTTCCAGGTAGTTACACTATGATTTACCAATCAAATGTGTGCTTACTCTAGTGTCATTTTTTAGGAATCTTAATTTATAAATATCAATCATGAAATGCTGTTAGTATATTAAATAAATACTAATAAAAATATATTTTTTACAAACAGGAAGTTGCAGGAATGTACACATGATCCCCTGCTTACATCTCATTGTGCAACATGTGAATGTTTTAATGGGAACTAAATGCAATGTCTGAAAGGGGTACAAATTATTTCCAAAGCAGGACCTCCACCCAGACAAACAATACAAGTACACAGTTCATGAAAAACAATAGTTTTTGTTATTATCATTGTAATACTTATATTAGAAAATAATCTCATGGAAATGACTGCTGTCATTTGAATATAATAATAAGAGAATGTTGTCTGTCTATCTGTGTTGACCCTGCGATGAGGTGGGGACTTGTCCAAGGTGTGCCCCGCCTTCTGCCCGAATGCAGCTGAGATAGGGACAAGCGGTAAAAAATGGATGGATGGATGGAGATTTAACTTGTTATTTAGTCAGGTTTGGGACAGATGTACTGCTGGTGTAGCCACAGTGTGCACGTCTGATGTTGCTCACATGGGCTCCACTGAATGCTCAGGGAGTTTTTGCGTTTGCTCACACACATAAAAAATTAGAGGGAACATTGATCATAACACAACACGACAAACATTGTCAAAAACACTGCAAATACAGAATAGTGCAATACTGAAAGGACAAAAAAAAGTCATCCCTGAGGGTTAAAGAGGTGTTAATCTTTCAAAATGTGAACAGACTGCAGGCCAACCTTGTGTTGGATCTCAAAGGTTCAACTCAAACCCATGAGCAGATATTGAAAAAGTCTATAGGTACGGTGCGAGTCACCTGTCAGCACACACGCTCCACTATTTGTGTCCATGGTGATTATACAACATAACATAAATTCCCAGCCTACATTTGGATGGGCTGATTCATGCAGCTCATTTCCATTTTTCCCGATGACCTTCCCTGCCCCCTCCAGTCCCACGCATTCCTAAATACGGACGGCCGCGTTCTCCACACGTACGCAGGATAGCAGCAGAGGAGGGAAAGGGGCGGCGATAAAGTCCATTGCAATGAGAAACTGTAAATATGTGATATATCTTATCTGTATACCATAACTGTATGCATGTTCAAAACAACAACAAAAAAACAACACTGACATTTTTACGAGTGAAGAACGGAATTATGCATAACTAAGACTTGAGCAGGCACCAAAATGCAGGGTTGAACATATGTTTGTGTATTCTGCTAAAAAATGAGAGATCCCGTTTTTTGTTCATCTATTCCAAAAAGTCAGACAAAGTCCCATATGAAATAATTTAAATCCAATTAATCAGTCCACCACATCCAAAATTATTAACAAAAAAACATTTTACAGAGAATCAGCACCTCCAAGTCCAGGTCCATGGTTCTCGCCCGGAAAAGTGTGGAGTGCCATCTCCGGGTTGGGGAGTAGACCCTGCCCCAAGTGGAGGAGTTCAAGTACCTCGGAGTCTTGTTCACGAGTGAGGGAAGAGTGGATCGTGAGATCGACAAGC
Organism: Nerophis lumbriciformis; assembly: GCF_033978685.3. Taxonomy (NCBI): domain Eukaryota; kingdom Metazoa; phylum Chordata; class Actinopteri; order Syngnathiformes; family Syngnathidae; genus Nerophis; species Nerophis lumbriciformis. The sequence continues at coordinate 33,118,922 of NC_084560.2, forward strand.
GGATCGGTGCGGCGTCTTCAGTAATGCGGACGCTGTATCGATCCGTTGTGGTGAAGAAGGAGCTGAGCCGGAAGGCAAAGCTCTCAATTTACCATTCGATCTACGTTCCCGTCCTCACCTATGGTCATGAGCTTTGGGTTATGACCGAAAAGACAAGATGAATGAGTTTCCTCCGCCGGGTGGCAGGGCTCTCCCTTAGAGATAGGGTGAGAAGCTCTGCCATCCGGGGGGAGCTTAAAGTAAAGCCGCTGCTCCTCCACATCGAGAGGAGCCAGATGAGGTGGTTCGGGCATCTGGTCAGGATGCCACCCGAACGCCTCCCTAAGGAGGTGTTTAGGGCACATCCGGTCGGTGGGAGGCCACGGGGAAGACCCAGGACACGTTGGGAAGACTATGTCTCCCGGCTGGCCTGGGAACGCCTCGGGATCCCCCGGGAAGAGCTGGACGAAGTGGCTGGGGAGAGGAAAGTCTGGGCTTCCCTGCTTAGGCTGCTGCCCCCGCGACCCGACCTCGGATAAGCGGAAGAAGATGGATGGATGGATGGCATTTTACAGAGAGTATTTTTACACACAGAAAAAAAAGTGAAATACAAATATAAAGGATGATTAAAATGAACAAATACCAAATTTTCCGGACTATAAAGTGCACTGGTATATTAACCGCACCCACTAAAATTTTAGGAGAAAAAAAAAAAAATTCCATGTATTAGCTGCACCAAACTATAAGCCGCAGATATATACGTAGGGAATATAGTTATTTACACAAAAATATTTTGTAAATGTATATTTTTATACATTAATTGTTTCCAAACGGTGCCTCTGACACGGCAGTAAAACAGAGGATCAAACAAAACAGAAGTAATTGTCATGGACCCACTAACTGCGGACGCTAGCTCTCCAATTAGCTAAACACACTCAACAACTCTACGGTGACGTTTTGGTGAATTTACACAACTGAAACAATACCAAAAGGATGCCTAATACAAACACAAACACTTGTAAACGTGTTGGAAAATTAGCTAATGCTAACAACGCTAGCTTGACTAGATGTGCAAGTGCATGAAAACACTACTATCAAACGTGACAGTTTAGTAAGTATGAATTGTTTTAGTTATAATGAAAAGGACAATGGAAGGATGGATATTGAAAAACTTACAAACGTTGCTTGGAGTGAGGAATGAAGAAGCCATACGAGTAGAAACGCTATGGACGACTACAAGATGGAACAGCACTCGTACTTCCGGTTCAAGGCACAAAACAGAAGGAAATACTGGCCATATTCAACCCGCAGGTGAGCAAACTAGTCCAAAATATGGCGCCATAGCACAAGCAACACAATACAAACACCTTCTCTGTGTTGCTGTAGATGTTTTATGAAAACTACTTATTGAATACAAAACAGTATAGCCGTTAGCAAAGAAAAATCCATGAATTTTATACGCCGCAGGTTTCAAAACTTAGGAAAAAAGTAGCTTTTGTTAGTCCTGAAAATACAGAAAAAAAATGTAACATTACTTTATTGAAGACTTGAGCAATTAGCGGAGAGGGAGTAGGGAACGGTGGGTAACCATGTCTTCTCTCTTCAATTCAATAGCGTTCCTTGCTTTCTTTATCAAAGTGCTGGCATTCGCAACTTTCTTTGGCCCCACGCTAGCATATTTTGCAGTCATAGTAAAAAAAAAAAAAAACACACATAAACCGAGTAACTAATGCGTAGGATTTTTTGTTTTGCCTCTCACAGACTGTTTTTTTTTTTACGTTCAATGTTTGGATGCACAATGACCAAGACAGTGAACGAATACCTTTGGGGCGAAAAATGTAATGGAAAATCTACAGTACTCATGTAAACAATGTGGCCTACGAAAACTTACGAGCGACTTCTTTACTGCTCGCTAGTGTTACCAAATCTAAGTTACTGTGTAGAAATATGGGGAAATAACTACAAATGTGCGCTTCATTCACTAACTATGTTAACAAAAAAGACCAATTAGAATATTACATGATATAGAGAACATACAAACCCTTTATTTATTTATTAAATCACAATTATTGAAATTAAACGATTTTATGCATTTGCAAACAGCTAAAATTATGTACAAAGCAAACTATAACCTGCTAACCAAGAATGTATAACAATTCTTCTCAACAAAAGAGGAGAAATATAACCTTAGAGGAAAATCTGTCAGGTTGTGTATGTGACGAACCCCAAGATGCAGAGATGACGATAGGAATTGAGCGGGAAAACATTATTTAATGTCCAAAAATATAAAGAAAAAACACAAACCAGGAACTAGGAACAGGAAACAGGATGCCAGGGAAACAGGAACTGGAAGACGAGGAACAAAAAGACAGCAAGCTACAAACATCTACAATATATAGCTTACCGCTACCGCATACAGCTACACTGACATCGACAAGTAGGAATGACATTGACAATAAACAAGTAGAAGCGACAATTATCCAGCACTGTCTGGAGGAGAAGGCAGATTTAAATAGCAGCTGGCTGATTGACACCAGGTGTGGCCAGGTGCCAATCAGCCACAGCTGAGGGGACAGCACTCAGAGAGACAAACAGGAAAGTGAACCAAAATAAGAGTGCTGACAGGAAATAAAACAGAGGAAAAACTAAAACTTGACCAACTGTCAGGGACAAGCCTGACAAAATCTAATTTAAAACATCTGTATGGTCGTACAACACTTAAAACCTTCAGTATATCAGTATGTGGAATTCAATTATGGAATGGATTAACCAAATAAATCAAATGAAGCACTAATATGATTCAGTTTCAAACTACAAGTGCTCACAAAGTACAAAGAACAAGAATTACGATGAACATCTTGAACAGTTTTCTTTTCTTTTTTTTTTTTTATTGAGACAAAGATTATTTATGTATTTAATATTTGTTTGCGTATGTTATTTATTTATAATTTATTTGTTCACTGTTCTGTTAAGCTCAGCTTCTTCCTACTCCTTTTCGGACGTGCTGTAATGAAACAACTGGAACTGTGTGATGCATTACACTGTATCGTATGCATGTTCCAAATAAACTGAAACTGAACTGAACTGTATTGACCCGCTTAGATTTCGCAAAAAGCTCCTCAAACATACTTGTCATGTCTTTGGTCCCTTAACCTTCACTTTTGCGCTCAGGTGAAGCGAACTGCACTGGCGCTTTTTTTTCACCAAGTACCACATCAGGAAAACACTTGGAGCTCCAAGTACCACCATAATGACCGACATTAAAATACAGTAGCGTAGCAGGCCTATGTATTCATTAAAACTAGGCAAAAGTTTGATTTATTAGGTATATTTAATCATTTTGGCCACAGTAACATTCTCCAGTTCGAACAGTAACACTGTTTGTATATAGGAAAATAAAACACTTTCATCCAGTGATTCTTTGGCGTACCACTAGATGAAGATTACCGTAAACATTTCCGTTTGTGGTGTTAAAGCTTTGATTGTTTTAAAAGTTTGTGCGGTCAAAAAAAACAAAAAAAACAGTGTCATCATGGTTTTAATGTTAACGTTTCATACACAGCTATAAGGCAGTGATGGAAACATATCTAATAAGACCTGTCAAATTTGATATGACAGTGTCATCATGGGGTAACATTTCAATTATTCAAAGACTCTGCTTGACTAGAATAGACAATCAGTTTTGAGAGATGCAGACTTTGGCAGGCAAGGGGGAGGGGGGGTGGGGGGTGCTGAAAATGAGGTTCAACATAAAGTGTTTAACGAGGTTTCTTCATGACGGTTTTTCGACAAATATCACGCACAGCGTCTTTACTGTTTGCGGAGCTGTAATAACGCCACAGATGGGCCATCGTTTCAACAGACTGACAGAGAAGTTGTTCCCACCAACCGCAAATTATTTAAACACGCTCTAAATAATTCAGTTATTTTCCCACTGTTTTCCTGCAAATGATCCATAACCTTAAATTACTAAAGTATCAGTATTTTGATTTGAGAATTGATTTTAGAGCATAAAGTATCCAAGGTAACGGTATTTCAGTATTCACATCATTACTGGTGACATCACTAGTGTGAATGATAAAACGTAGTGTTGTCCCGATACTTTGATACTTTTCTAAATAAAGGGCACCACAAAAAATTGCATTATTGGCTTTTTTTTACATTAAACATATGTTTCTTATTGCAAGTTTGTCCTTAAATAAAATAGTGAACATAACATGACAACTTGTCTTTTAGTAGTAAGTAAGCAAACAAAGGCTCCTAAATAGTCTACTGACGTTAACAGTAACAAATTTGTAATTTTCCATTCTAATATTTTGTCAAAATTATTAAGGACAAGTAGTAGAAAATGAATTAATAATCTACATGTTCATTTACTGTTAATATCTGCTTTCTTCCACTTTTAACATGTTCTATCTACACTTCTGTTAAAATGTAATAAACTCTTATTATTCTGTTGTTTGGATGCTTTACATTAGTTTTGGATGAGACCACAAATTTGGGTATCAATCTGATACCAAGTCGTTACAGGATCATACATTGGTCATATTCAAAGTCCTTATGTGTCCAGCGGATTTGGACTACCGGTACCTCCTGACGTGGCCTGAATCTGATGCAAAAAAATCATATTTGAAGCACTTCGGAGCAATTAGGCTGGCAAAAAAAATCTGATCTGTGTCACTTCAGGGCAAAAAAATCAGAATTGCCGTGCAGTGTAAACGGGGCCAAAGATTGTGGATGACTGACAAGATGATTTGGAGCATTCACTTAATCCTGCAATGGAATAAAAGTATTCAGGCGCAGAGTAAACACTCTCGTAGCCTGATTGAAAACGAGAGACAAAAAAAAAAACACACAGGCATAGTAATTTATTAATAAAGGCGAAATGATCAAGTTCATTTTAAATTATCCATTTTCTACCACTTGTCCTTCTCAGGGTCGGGAATCCCAGCTGCACTCGGGCAGAAGGCGGGGTACACCCTGGACAAGTCGCCACCTCATCGCCAACACAGATAGACAGACAACATTCACACTAACATTCACACACTAAGGCCAATTTAGTGTTGCCAATCAACCTATCCCCAGGTGTATGTCTTTGGAGAGAACCCGGAGAGAACCCACACTATCATGCGGAGAACATGCAAACTCAGCACAGAAAGACCCCGAGGAACATCTCGCTGTGAGGCACGAGCGCTAACGATTGCGCCACCGTTGAATTGATTTGAGGCCTACTATTCAATTGTGCACATTTAACTTACAGGCTGTGCTCTCTTAGTACAGAGTGATAGATACATACACGGACATTTGTACAACAGGAAGTGAACCCCCATGACGGCATATGAACCGAAAGTGAAGCAGCAACCCCATTTTGCCTTTAATATTATAAAACCCTAACCCTAACAAATTCAAACAGAACAAGACTAACATATGGAAACACTCAAATAACAATAATATGGCTCTTTAGGAGCCAAAACAATAATAAACAATAATAAATATATTCAATTGAATAGACTGCAAAGACAAGATACTTAACGTTCGAACTGGAAAACTTTATTTTTTGCAAATATTAGCTCATTTGGAATTTAATGCCTGCAACATGTTTTAAAAAGGCTGGCACAAGTGGCAAAAAAGACTGGGGAAGTTAATGAATGCTCATCAAACACTTATTTGGAACATCCCACAGGTGAACAGGCTAATTGGGAACAGGTGGGTGCCATGATTGGGTATAAAAGCAGCTTCCATGAAATGCTCAGTCATTTACAAACAAGGATGGGGCGAGGGTCACCACTTTGTCAACAAATGCGTGAGCAAATTGTCCAACAGTTTAAGAAAAACATTTCTCAACGAGCTATTGCAAGGAATTTAGGGATTTCACCATCTACGGTCCGTAATATCATCAAAAGGTTCAGAAAATCTGGAGAAATCCCTACAGCTGAAAACCAACATTGAATGCTTGTGACCTTCAATCCCTCAGGCAGTACTGCATCAAAAAGCGACATCAGTGTGTAAAGGATATCACCACATGGGCTCAGGAACACTTCAGAAAACCACTGTCAGTAACTACAGTTGGTCACTACATCTCTAAGTGCAAGTTAAAACTCTACTATGCAAAGCGAGAGCCATTTATCAACAGCACCCAGAAACGCTGCCGGCTTCGCTGGGCCCGAGCTCATCTAAGATGGACTGATGCAAAGTGTAAAAGTGTTCTGTGGTTTGACGAGTCCACATTTCAAATAGTTTTTGGAAACTGTGGACATTGTGTCCTCTGGAACAAAGAGGAAAAGAACCATCGGGACTGTTGTAGGCGCAAAGTTCAAAAGCCAGCATCTGTGATGGTATGGGGGTGTGTTAGTGCCCGAAGCATGGGTAACTTACACATCTGTGAAGGCACCATTAATGCTGAAAGGTACATACAGGTTTTAGAGTAACATATGTTGCCATCCAAGCAACGTTTTAATGGACGCCCCTGCTTATTTCAGCAAGACAATGCCAAGCCACGTGTTACAACAGCGTGGCTTCATAGTAAAAGAGTCCGGGTACTAGACTGGCCTGCCTGTAGTCCAGACCTGTCTCCCATTGAAAATGTGTGGCGCATTATGAAGCCTAAAATACCACAACGGAAACCCCAGACTGTTGAACAACTTAAGCTGTACATCAAGCAAGAATAGGAAAGAATTCCACCTGAAAAGCTTCAAACAAAAATTGGTCTCCTCAGTTTCCAAACGTTTACTGAGTGTTGTTAAAAGGAAAGGCCATGTAACACAGTGGTAAAAATGCCCCTGTGCCAACTTTTTTGCAATGTGTTGCTGCCATTAAATTCCAAGTTAATGATTATTTGCAAAAAAAAAAAGGTTTCTCAGTTCGAACATTAAATATCTCGTCTTTGCAGTCTATTCAATTGAATATAAGGATTCGCAAATCATTGTATTCCGTTTTTATTTACGATTTATACAACAACTTCACTGGTTTTGAGTTTTGTACAAAAGACAGAAAATTACAGCACACACATACCAGAAACGAACAACAGTTGTATTTCAATATTTGCAACGACAATGAGGTCTGGCTTCACACAGGTAGACCATCCACCGACTCTCGTTTGATTGCATTCACCGAACAAACCGTACTAGCATAGCAAACGCACCTCAGTTCCTCTCATACCAGGGGTCTTAAACTTGCGGCCTACTGGCCCCATATTTTGTGGCCCTCTACTTACAGTAAGGAAGGGTTTCATCGGACCCCATTCCTGGGTGGATCTCGCAGTGCAGTCTGCTGAAAATAATGGAAAGCACCACTCTCCATAGCAATTCAGGATGTGGTCAAAGTTGGAATCGGCACGAAACACATTTTAAGATATTCAAGAATCCACGGCTATCTGGCGGTTAAAGTGGATAACATTTTATGTTTAATTTTACATTGTATAATGACTTAAGGCCTAGCGGAGCTCAGGGTCCATATTAGAGCTGCTGGTAAAAGTAGTTGCTATTAGTCACGTGAAACGTAAAACGTGATTTCAAAGTGAATATTGTGTGGCATAGGATCACCCCGACTAACTCCAGCAGCCTCCAAGTAATTAAAGTTAAAGTTAAAGTTAAAGTTCCAACGATCGTCACACACACACTAGGTGCGGTGAAATGTGTCCTCTGCATTTGACCCATCCCCATGTTCACCCCCTGGGAGGTGAGGGGAGCAGTGAGCAGCAGCGGTGGCCGCGCTCGGGAATCACTTTGGTGATTTAACCCCCAATTCCAACCCTTGATGCTGAGTGCCAAGCAGGGAGACAATGGGTCCCATTTGTTATGGTCTTTGGTATGACTCGGTCGGGGTTTTGAACACACGACCTTCCAGTCTCAGGGCGGACACTCTAACCACAAGGCCACTGAGCTGTAGTTGTAATCAGTTTGAGAGCCCTGCTTTGACTGAACACAACAACAACAAGTGTGTTTTTCAGCAGCACTAATACTTCTCACTGGGCTCCTATAGCGTTGCAGGCCGGTTTCATGTTGGATCTTTTGTTGTGCTTAGTGTTTTTGTTCCTCTTCAGCTTTAAGCGGAGGCAGAGATCAGAGTGAAGAAGCCACTTCTTGTGACGGGCTTTACGTCTCCTCTCATTTTGCCTCCTGGTTGCCTCCCCGTATGATCTTTTGACATCCAAACTCTATTATGCACTTGTCCTTACTCTCTGAAAATACCACTGCTCTCTCCACTTTCCCCCCCCACTAATGCAAAGCTACTCAGACGAATCCTTTCCATTAGAGACTGTGGGAGGGAGATTAGTGTTGTATCAGTGTGTGTGTTGGGAGGTGGAGGCCCGAGAGAGAGGATTTCCGAGGCTTTCTTAGCAGCAGCGAGACGACAAGCAGGAATACCGTCATTGTCTAGAGGGGGTTCGAGGGGTAGGTGTGAAGCTAAGGGATCCTCCGTGTGCGTATTCCCTCATTTATCACTCTATAATAGTGTATGAGACACTCTGTGGACCACAAGCCCATGTGGGGACACATCTTACCCCATTAATCAATCAGGGACTGGGCATCGACACCTTTGGTTCCTCCTGAATCTCAATTCTTGACGCACTCCAAAGTCTACCGAGAAGACTTTGTTTGCACTTCATTGCGTCTCCCAATACTTCTAACTTTATATCGCACGCACACACTGAGGCCAAGTCTACACTAATTATTTAGCCTAAGCCCCGTTTCAGCCACACTTAACCAACGTTTAAGGTACCCCTTACAAATTTTTACACGGGTAAGTCAGCCGTGTAATTCTTGAATCTCCGACACTTAGCTTTGTAAGGACTCATTGACCGTTTACAAAGTGAGTTCGGAGAGGAAGTGACGCCCACACAGGAAGTGACATCAGAAAGAACGCGCCACAGCCAGCTTCATAATAAAGGGGTTTCGTAACTCCGAGCTAACCACTGGAAATACAAACCCCGTTTCCATATGAGTTGGGAAATTGTGTTAGATGTAAATATAAACGGAATACAAGGATTTGCAAATCATTTTCAACCCATATTCAGTTGAATTTGCTACAAAGACAACATATTTGATGTTCAAACTGATAAACATTTTTTTTTTTTTTGCAAATAATCATTAACTTTAGAATTTGATGCCAGCAACACGTGAAAAGGAAAGGTGGCAATAAATACTGATAAAGTTGAGGAATGCTCATCAAACACTTATTTGGAACATCCCACAGGTGAACAGGCAAATTGGGAACAGGTGGGTGCCATGATTGGGTATAAAAGTAGATTCCATGAAATGCTCAGTCATTCACAAACAAGGATGGGGCGAGGGTCACCACTTTGTCAACAAATGCATGAGCAAATTGTTGAACAGTTTAAGAAAAACCTTTCTCAACCAGCTATTGCAAGGAATTCAGGGATTTCACCATCTACGGTCCGTAATATCGTCAAAGGGTTCAGAGAATCTGGAGAAATCACTGCACGTAAGCAGCTAAGCCTGTGACCTTCGATCCCTCAGGCTGTACTGCATCAACAAGCGACATCAGATTGCAGCTATTTGGGATACAACACTTCTCAGACGGCAAGAGAACTTTCCAATGTCCGGCCGAGTCAGCTGTGTTTCTACTGAGCGAAAAACTTTGTCTATTTGTCGAAGGAGAGACAACGAGAATGCGAGCTCCCGTGGGTGTGATAAAAAAAGGTGGCATGTGCTTTGTATTACCTGGCCGTCAACGAAAACGGTGAATGCATTTGGACTGGCAAAGCAGACTGTATCAGTTATTGTCCGCCATGTATGTCGCGGACTCAATGTCTAGGTCCAGAGTATATAAAGTCACCAAAAACGAATGGACAATGAAGGTGAAGGAAAAAGAGTGAGGAGTGTCCTGACCAGATAGCTAGATCCCTAGTTTGATTGATGTAAAATGTTCTTCATCACATTGTTTACGTGTCTAATAAAGATTTGATTCATTTATGATGTCTCAGGTGTGATTCATTACAATAGGGCCCCACAGCACACTGAAATACAGTTAATTGAAATACCACAACACTGGATATTGTTCAGATAAGTTACATTTAAATCTTGCACACAAAGCAAGCATTTACCTGGCAGAAGAAATAATAAACATTGTTATCGCATTATTATTGTTGTTCGAGTGTTTAAATGACTGTCTTGCATTCATGTAGCATTAAATGATCTCGAAATGATCACTCACACGTTCATTTCGTCTCCCATTGACTATTGCAATTCTCTTTTCACTCTCTTCAACAAGTTAACGCTAAAGAGACTTCAGACGGTACAAAATGCGGCTGCCAGACTTTTGACCGGTGCACCCAGAACAGCCAATATCACCCCCGTTCTATCCAGTCTTCATTGGCTTCCAGTTAAATTCCGCATTGAGTTTGAGATTTTAGTCCTGACATTCTGTGCGTTGCATGGTGGGGCCCCTCAGTATAGCACTGACTTGCTATGCCCCTACTCTTTAGGGCGCAGCCTCCGGTCTTCAGGCCAGCGTCTTCTAAAGATCCCAAAAACTCGTTTTAAAACCTGTGGAGACCTGGCATTCCAGGCTATAGCTCCCAGACTCTGGAACAATTTGCACCAGTCCCTCTGTGATCTTGACTGTGTTGAAACTTTTAAGAAACATTTGAAAACTTCTCTTTTTCGCAAAGCTTTTAGTTAATGCACCTTTTAACTATCATTTTGATCCACTTTGTATCCTTTTCATGATGTTTCCCCTGTTGTTTTAAATTGAATTGTTGTTTTACTTCACCTATGTTTTGTACAGCGCTTTGTGATTTTATCTGTGAAAAGCGCTTTATAAATAAAATGTACTTACCGTATTTTTCGGACTATAAGTTGCAGTTTTTTTCATAGTTTGGCCGGGCTCCAGTGCAACTTATATATGTTTTTTTCCTTCTTTATTATGCATTTTCGGCAGGTGCGACTTATACTCCGGTGCGACTTATACTCCGAAAAATACAGTACTTACTTTAACATTGCTACCAAACAGCAAGCTAGCTACTAGCCAGCGATCAGCACACAAGCTGCTCCTCCAGGAAACGAGTGGCGTGAGTTAGGCAAAGTGCGGTAATCAATTACAGATTTACTATAATTAAACTGTTAAACATTAATACTATACACCATACCAGACCTGGGCAAATTAAGGACCGTTAAGCTTTTCAATCTGGCCCGCCGGACATTCCCCCAAATTTTTTTTAGATCTTTAAGATTGAAACTGTAGACGCCATTATGATGCGCAATGATGTTTTCAAATTACCGTAAGTCTTGAATTATACAAAGTATTTCAATGGTTGGAATCTGCGCTTTCGCATGACATACTAGTTACTATGGTAATCTAAGTCACAGCAGCTCAGACGAGGCACCAAGCAGTGTGGGTGGGGAGCGTTTTCACAGTGTGGCCAGCCAGAAATGCGGGTGTCAGGGACAGATGCGGAAGGAGATTTTTACAACCAAGTTCTAAAGCTTAGTGATGTATCAGATATATTGTGTTTTGTTTTGTTTACCCTTCACATTCCTATTTTGCTGTGTTTGTTACATTTTCATTGGGTTTCGCTTGATTGTAAAATACGTCGATTGAGAGGGAGTGGTGACGTTCATATGTTGTCAATATTCAGTGTTTTATTGTTCATACTTAATATTGTAAATCCCACATTCTTTATTTTCATGTACATTGTGGGTGTTTCATTCAGTAAAAAATGTAAACTTCCATTCTGTTTTTTAAGGCGGTCTGTCATAACATTTTTAGCATTCAATCAGACATTATTGTGAGGTTTTGTATTAGTGTTCCCAAAACCAGCCCACAGACACATTTTCGTCTCTAAATTTGGCATCCCGAGGCAAAATAGTTGCCCAGGCCTGTACTATACTATATATATATTAAATCTACAGTAGCAAAAACTCTCTAACAAAGCTCCAAAAGTCATTGGTAGTAACATATGTGGCTGAAGCCAACCTCCTGAATATTTTTTTTTTCACATTAACTCTACAAGATGACAGTAGAGTTGGCATCGACCAGTCCCCTTTAAATTGTTACCCAGCTTATACGTATGTTACACTCATAAACTCATCAGCAGTATTAACGCTGTAACAACATTGGTTCTGTTGCTGCAGTCCTGTGCAATATACTTGGTCATGTGTGTCAAAGAGAGCACCATTTTGCCCTTTCCACTCTCTCATGTACTCCAAATCATTGAAGTTAAAGATATACACGTTTGCCAGCATTCAATGCAGTGGACATGTGTTTTGCATTACGTAGTAAATTATATCTATATAGCTGTTTTCTCTAGTGACTCAAAGCGCTGTACATAGTGAAACCCATTACCTAAGTTTAAACCAGTGCGGGTGGTACTGGGAGCAGGTGGGTAAAGTATCTTGCCGAAGGACACAACGGCAGTGACTAGGATGGCGGAAGCGGGGGTCAAACCTGGAACCCTCAAGTTGCTGGCACGGCCTCTTTACCAACCGAGCCATGTCGCCTCATAAAAAAAGAAAATTACAAAATTTGACACTGATAGTTTCTGTCTTGCCTCTGGTGAGGTGCGGTCACATTTTTTTCTCCTCCCGTCTTTTCCTGGCTTGCTCTATCTTTTTTGTCTTGTCTTGTCTAAACTTTTTTTTTGGAAGCCTCTTTCTTTGCGCTGTCCTCCAAATCTAATCATCAGACATGGAATTGATTAGCTGGACTCTCGACTCTATTGACACAATCTTTTTGACTGCCCTGATGGAACCATTGCTGCGGGGTACGTGAGAGATTCCTGGGACAAATGGAGAATCATGTGCCTCTCAGTCCTTTCCATTGTGGACGTGGAAGACATCTACCTATTTGGAACCATGATCGTGAGGCACCTGCTGATTGGGCTGGGCATTGCTCTGGTGTATCGTAAAATTCGTAAGACGATGGCAGCCACTCAAGGAGCCCAAAGGCTGTTCGTCGCAATGGACGGATTGGGCCGGGCTGTAGGAACACAGTCTGTGGTGATTTCTGAACTGAATCGCAAAATGGATCACATCATGGAAAAGCTTGCTATAAAGGAAGGTTTGGATATGAGAGCCAGCATGGACGAATAGAACAGACAAGTCATTGTTAATGCCTGTTCGAGACGATTTGACTCCCCCGAATGGCCTTGAGACAAGAACAGGCTGTTCTGAAATCATCCCCTGAGGGATTTCAAAGATGGACGCTTTTTGACCTCCCTCCCACCTCCCCTCCTCAACGACAGCTGGGAATCGAACTTTGCTTGCATTGCATGCAGAACGACTCTGGGCTTATGAACATTTACACTTCACCCAAAGACAATGGGCATATATACAAACACACTCCCCACCCCCATCCAACGGCCCTCACCACCACCGCTTAATTCCTCTTCGGGGTTATAGCAGCTTTATATAGCTTTATAGCAGCAGGCCGGCCTCCATGGCCCCAAACCCCCCTTGTTGCGAGTTGTTGTGATTATATGTAACATGTTTATGTGTGCTATGCTAAATGAGTTTTTTTCCCTTGGACTCAGTCTGGACCCCCTCCCGAGGGTCCAGCCTAAGACTGATATTTTTTACTCTTCCCCCCTTACCCAATATCACCTTTTTCCCACCTTTTTTAAGGAGAGCCATAAGTGGCTGATCCGTTGGCGGTCCCGTCTTGTCTCCCTGTAACGTATGACTGCTCTTAGTGGCACTGTGCCAAAAATGAAATTTCAGTTCTTATGTGTCTTGTACATGTTAAAGAATGGACAATAATAAAGCATCTTGAATCTTGATAAAATAGACCAAAAACAGATTGACACTGCAGAGGACGCTGGTTCCAATTCTTTGCGATTTGGGTGAGTAAAAAATCTTGGGTATTTACGATAGTTAATGAAGTAATTACAAAAATAAATTACAGAAATAATTGCATATTAAGTGATCATTATTTTTGTATTGTTTATTATTTGCTTAAATTGTCATAATTTACCCGTGCATTTATCCTTCCTTTTTAGGTTGCATTCTGAGTTCATTTACCTTTACCCTAACTAATTTGTGATGTATACACGTATATAAAACCGGTATCATTTTCAGCGTTTTGTTTATATTTCCAGTTTGGGCACAGCCTTTGTCATTATTTTTTTTTTTTTATTATTTAGAAAAAAATCAGACAAATCAAGTACCAAATATATATAGTATTGTATTGTAGTGAAAACAAATGTGGTTATCAATGTTTTGTCCGACCCTATAATACACTAAGCATATTCCTAGCCCCTTCCTGTTCCGACACTGATAGGGATATGACGAACAATTTCCACATGCATTTCCGCTGCTCTCTGTGGCACGCAACATTAGTGGTGGTCTTGTAATGCAGTCGTTCTGGGTTTGATTCCCTGTCGGAGCTGTGTTAAGTTTAGCAAATGAATGTTGAAGTTGTTACTTCGCACTAAAAGATTGAACAATGTAATTCCCATGAATGTTTAGTACAGAACACGCATCAAAATAAATTCTACTTAGATTAAAAAAGTGTAACAATAATTTCACATGAATAAAAAAAAAGTTAATGAAAGTGTAATGGAATGGAATAAAATGGAACCTTATTGTCATTGCACTTAAACACTACAGTTACATTTTCAGTATAAGCCTGCTCAAGTGCAGACATGCATTGTACAGGGTCGACAGAACCGCACCGTAAAAAGTTGGTAAAAATGTAAACATGGGGGAGGAGGAGAAAAAAAGAAGATCCCAGACCAAGCTCCAATAAGGGCGAGGGGGGGCTCAGTTTGAGACCAGCAAAAAAACACCTCGAGCAACAATAAGCACAAATGAGTCAAAATGTCACCTTGCAAAGTGGAAAACTTATCCGAGATGTTCTCCAATTTTCGATTCAATTCCAAGATTGCAAAAGTCTGAGTGCTTACAGCTCTGCCCAACCACCGACCGCAACGGGCCCTCTTTGGGCTTCTTGAACGGCTGCTATCGTCTTCCGAATTTGTCGAGACACCAGAGCAACGCTAAATCTAATCAGCATATGGCCGATTATCACAGTGCCTAATAGATAAGCATCTTCAATGTGTTTGACAGAAAGAACTGCCACACACACCACCCAAGAGCCCCAGCAGCTAATGTCCCATCAGGGCAGACAGGTTCCCCCAAACCTGTGCTCCTCGTCGAGAAGATCTTGCCATTTCAGTTGAGAGACCAGTTTATCAATTCCATGTTTGAGATATCAAATAGTGTGAAAGGGGATAATGGGAGGTGGACTCAAAAAAAAATTCTGCTTAGGAGCCCAATTTAGCCAGTGGTGGCCTTGTACATAACCACGTTCAGCTCTTATCAGGCTCCACTGGTCTACATCTCAGCTGAGTAAACTCATGTATTTTTATACTTCACATATATTACAAGGGTTTTCAATCATGCGAACAGCTCGCCTTTGGAGACACACACACTCTGACAAAAGACTCTAAGAGCCATCAACCGGGAGACAAGTGTGTTGCTTGGAGACCAAGAGGTCACCCCAACGACAGAGATCACACAAACCAGGTGTGACATCTGTTCTGGTTTGGTGGCCACAGCCAGCACTGGCGGCCTGCCCGCTCGGAGCATGCAAATGCGGAACGCCGCACGGGAGAAAAAAAAAAATAAATAAAATAAAATAAAAAATAAAAGGCACCTGACAGCGTGGAATACATTTGCAGACACTGTACAGCCTCTCTTTTCATGCCCTAGTGCTTCTCTTCGCAGCTCGCAAATGGCTGGCAAATCACTGAACAAGACATAATGTGTTTCACTCTACCTGTGAATGTTCCTTTGATTTATTGCGCTGGCTCGCATTTTCAACTGGGTTTAAGTAAGCAAAAAAATAAAAAACAGAAAATATATCTGCAGGCAACTGTGACTTCAATGTGAGACACTACTCTGAGCTGTATTTTCACAATGGCAAAAAGTGGAATTTAGCATCAGTACTCCATAGTCACGGTTGGGTACCTACCTCGGGTTTAGGGTCACAGTTTGATTCATAAAACAGCTTTAAACCGTTTCCACTGTGTTTTCTAGTTCTGGCTTCTCCTTGGCACAACCCCCAAGCCATAGCCACAATATTTGTTTACAGAGTAGACATGTCGCTATAGCTCAAGGCCGTAACACTTCCTGTCCCTCACGTAATGTGTAACAAACAACAAAAAAATCAGAACACCGTATTTTTCGGAGTATAAGTCGCACCGGAGTATAAGTCGCACCTGCCGAAAATGCATAATAAAGAAGGAAAAAAACATATATTAGTATAAGTCGCATTTTTGGGGGAAATTTCTTTGATAAAACCCAACACCAAGAATAGACATTTGAAAGGCAATTTAAAATAAATAAAGAATAGTGAACAACAGGCTGAATAAGTGTACGTTATATGAGGCATAAATAACCAACTGAGAACGTGCCTGGTATGTTAATGTAACATATTATGGTAAGAGTCATTCAAATAACTATAACATATAGAACATGCTATACGTTTACCAAACAATCTGTCACTCCTAATCGCTAAATCCCATGAAATCTTATACGTCTAGTCTCTTACTTGAATGAGCTAAATAATATTATTTGATATTTTACGCTACTGTGTTAATCATTTCACACATAAGTCGCTCCTGAGTATAAGTCGCACCCCCGGCCAAACAATGAAAAAAACTGCGACTTATAGTCCGAAAAATACGGTACCTATACGCCTCTAATTACAAGCAGTTGTATTTCCACGTGAAAACCAGGCCACCTTCATGCTAGCAACCTAGATTATGCACTATATCAGGGGTCGGCAACCCAAAATGTTGAAAGAGCCATATTGGACCAAAAATACAAACAAAAAATCTGTCTGAAACCGCAAAAAAATAAAAGCCTTATATAAGTGTTATAATGAAAGCAACACATGATGTAAGTGTCTATATTAGTTATATTAGCATATTATCAAAGGCTGACGCAAATCTTCGTTGACAGAAATGTTGTATTTTAATTATTATTCTGCACATTTTTGCAACATTAGAAATCATTAGTAAAATGGAGGCTTCTCACGGGATGAGATAACTCATGGAAATTACTGGCTGAGAATGTCCAAAGTTTGTGTGTCCAAGTTTAAGGAAATGGCTGGCTGTCTTCTTCTAATGGATTTTTTACAATCCTTGCAAGCTGAGTAATGTTTGCTGTGGTCTGGAACAACATGGCACACAAACAACTAAGAGAAATGCAGCCAATATTACATACAGATAATGTGTCATGAGACATGCAAATAAAAAAATAAATACACAGAGGACATAAGTAAAGGAAATTAAATGAGCTCAAATATACCTACAAACGAGGCATAATGATGCAATATGTACATACAGCTAGTCTAAATAGCATGTTAGCATCAATTAGCTTGCAGTCATGGATTGACCAAATATGCCTGATAAGCACTCCAGCAAATCAATAAAATCAACAAAGCTCACTTTTGTGCACTCACACACAGTATAAAACGTTTGGTGGACAAAATGAGACAAAGAAGGAGTGGCATCAAACACGTCTTTCTGTGGCAGCGTCGGAGAAAGTTGTACATGTAAACAAACTACAATGAGTTGAAAGATCGCTGAAATTAGTAGGACAAAAAGATGCTTGCCAAATACGCTCATCAGTGAAGCATGTATAACATAAGCAGTGGGCTTTCTAACAAGTAGGAAGGTTTGTACAGAAAATATATTAAAACAAAAAATACAAATGTTTCTTCATCTTTTTCCATTTTCACACATCTCTGAAAGAGGTCCAGGGAGCTACTAGGGCGGCGCTAAAGAGCCACGGGTTGCTGAACCCCGCACTATATGATCATCTATAATAAATCAAAAATGAAACATTAATACTTATCAGTCCAGAATCCATAATAATTGCATTAACATTAGATGTCCTTTAGAAATTAATCATCTCTCTGAAGGCTTTTATATGTGAAAAGTCAGTCTCTATTTATAGATGTTGCACTTCCAGAAAGGTTATTTTGCCAGCCCTTCTTCAGAAATCGTGCAAGAATGCAAGGACAGTTGTATTAAATGTTCTCAGAGAGGTATCCATGGTTGAATCAGTGCTGCCAAACCAGCTTTAAACAACAACAACAAAAACGTTTGTCAAGGCCCACAGATCGCTGAAAGAATGGACAGTGGAAAAGTGGCAAAAGATGGATTTTTCATCTGAACTGTACCCCAAACACAGCGAATGCTGCAGAAGACCTTTTGAAACCTGCACAGAAAGCAGTCAAGTTTGTGTAGTATTAATCAGGGTTTGGGACTTCATCCAGTATTGGTGTGTGAGAGATCTGCAGAGTGAATGGCAACATCAACAGCAAAGTATGAAGAAATTCTTGCTGCCATTTACATTTCAAATCACAAACGGGTAAATTCATAATTCATCCTTTTTTTTTTTTCTTCCAAAATGGCGCCACTGCTGTCTTTTATGTCCTCCTGGACGTTGAGCGTGGGGAGAGAAAGCGGAGGTTTGGGCCTTGTCTACCACCAGACCTTGCTACTTACATTCAGCTGTTGCCTGTCACCACAACAAGTCAACCGTATCATTTTTTTTTTCTGGCTTAATTTTTCTGCTGCATACCCTTCCTGATGCAACGGGAATCGAACCCATGCCCTCGGCCATGAAAGGTCCGTCGGGGGTACCACGACACAGCAGGGCTCACTGTACCCTGCTACTTACTTGTTGCCAGCTATTTAGACAATAACGGAAATGTGTCCCGTCATTTTTGGTGAGCGCTAAACAAGCCGCACACTGACTACTCTAGTCTAAAACATACATTATGCCCAGTGGCGGATGCTGGTCTTTCAGGAGGGGAAGCTCAATTTCGGCCTACGTCATAAAATGTGTTGGTTTATTCGTACGTAAATTATACCCTCCGTTCCTTTTTAAGAAAGTGATATGTGACCCTGTCGTACCAAGAAGGCGTCTTTTCCAGGGATTTGACAAGCGTCCTCTCAATGGGCAGGCCTTAACCCATGGTGTTGGGGGTGTAAGACTTGAGCCGCTTTAAACAGGAGAAGCTCCTCTCTACACCTGCAGATGTAGCTCTAAATTTAGCCACTAATGACAATAGTTTGTACACCTGTGTGCATTTGTGTGCTTATAAATGTATGTTTATTGTTCAATAAAAAAAAAAAAATTAAAAAAATCATTCAAATTATCTGCCATTAAGTGCAGCTTAGAGATGCTACCTCAGCAGAAGCATTTAAGTCCCATCTTAAAACTAATTTGTATACTCTAGCCTTTAACTAGACCCCTTTTTAGACCAGTTGATCTGCCGTTTTTTTTTTTTTTCTGCTCGAACCCCCCCCCCCCACCCCCCCTCCTCCTCCTTGTGGAGGGCGTGGCACAGGTCCGGTGGCCATTGATGAAGTGCTGGCTGTCCAGAGTCGGGACCCGGGGTGGACCGCTCGGGATGGTCTCCTGCTGGCCCCACTATGGACTAGACTCTCACTATTATGTTAGATCCACTATTATGGTTGTCCCGATCCAGCTTTTTGGACTTCCGATCCGATACCGATATTGTTTTTGCACTTCCGATCCGATACCGATACTGGCCTATCCGAGCATGTATTAAAGTTTAAAGTTATTTAGCCTACTTAGTTGTCAGAATCATGTTGAAACGGGTTTTAGTACTCTTGATAACAACTAGCCAGCTGAATTAGGGGAGTTTGAATAATACACAATGGTTGGTAACAAGAAACTGACCTGTTTATTCAAGAATAAAAACAAAATAGACAAAATTATACATGACAAACAGAAATGGCATCATTGAACTAGGGCTGGGCGATATGGCCTTTATTTAATATTGCGATATTTTAAGGCCATGTCACGATACACGATATATATCTGGATATTTTGCCTTAGCCTTGAATGAACACTTGATGCATATAATCACAGCAGTATGATGATTCTATGTGTCTACATTAAAACATTCTTCTTCATACTGCATTAATATATGCTACTTTTAAACTTTCTTGCAGAGGAGGAAATCACAACAACAAAAAAATCACTATTTTTTTCATACGGTGTTGATCTGGAAATGTTTGCCTCGGCATTTTGATGGTGTGGACGTGTGGCACCGAACGGAGATAAGTGTCTCGACAGACGTTACAATATTTGAACAATGATGACGAAAACTGTTCTCTCTGCGGTCCTCTCCAAGGTTTGTCATTGTCATCCCACTGGGTTGAGTTTTTCCTTGCCCTGATCTGGGATCTGAACCGAGGATGTCGTTGTGGCTTGTGCAGCCCTTTGAGACACTTGTGATTTAGGGCTATATAAATAAACATTGATTGATTGATTGATTGCTACATAGCTCGCTAGCTGGGACCCGCTGCTCGGTAGGAACAGAAACTGCAGAGTGAAAGAAGTTCAGTCTCCAAACACACAAAAACACCAGAAATAGAAGCTCTATTTGTCGCTAGTCGTTTTTAACAAAGAAAATGTCGCTAAGAGGATCAGGAAAGTCTCCGGTTCAACTCAGAACAACAGAATGCACCTGAGGATAGGTTGATTGGCAACACTAAAGTGGCCCTAGTGTGTGAATGTGAGTGTGAATGTTGTCTGTCTATCTGTGTTGGCCCTGCGATGAGGTGGCGACTTGTCCAGGGTGTACCCCGCCTTCAGCCCATGTGCAGCTGAGATAGGCTCCAGCACCCCCAGCGACCCCGAAAGGGACAAGCGATAGAAAATGGATGGATGGATGGGCTCCCACAGAAGTTTACAGCACAAGATCGCTGATTCGCTCATTTCGCTGTCAATCAAAAAGGGAATCAGCCTTAGACAGATCATCCAATCACCATGCAGAAGTTGAGGGTCCGGGCCAACCGAGGCCGGCCCGCTGCCCCATAGACCCCCAGAGACACTGAGCGTCCGATGGGCGGGACAAAGCCCAGCATTTATCCAAAGACTCGTCTCGTTTCGCTGCAGTGTATGAACTCTGTGGACGGCCAGCGTCTACACTGTTTAAAGCACCGTGAAGCTTTGGGAATGTGAGAGAGAGGAAAGCCGCGTCGTTACCAGTGATAAGACGCTGATTCCGAACAAAAGAGCGCGTTGTAGCGCATATTTAGTCACAATAACATGTACACACAACACTATATATTTAATCACTTCTTTTGTGCATCTGAGAGCAATCGCCACGGAGTATGCCAGTTTACTTCCAATAGTATTGTCTAGGGATGTCCGATAATATCGGAATGCCGATATTATCGGCATTCCGATAAATGCTTTAAAATGGCCGATAAATGCTTTAAAATGTAATATCAGAAATTATCGGTGTCGGTTTCAAAATTGTCGGTATCGGTTTCAAAAAGTAAAATTTATGACTTTTTAAAACGCCGCTGTGTACACGGACGTAGGAAGAAGTACAGAGCGCCAATAAACCTTGAAGGCACTGCCTTTGCGTGCCGGCCCAGTCACATAATATCTACGGCTTTTGACACACTCAGAAGTGAATACTTGGTCAACAGCTATACAGGTCACACTGAGGTTGGCCATATAAACAACTTTAAAACTGTTACAAATATGCGCCACACTAACACCAAACAAGAATGACAAACACATTTCAGGAGAACATCCGCACCATAACACAACAGAACAAATACCCAGAATCCCTTGCAGCACTAACTCTTCCGGGATGCTACAATATACACCCCCCGCTACCCCCCCCCCCAACCTCAACCCCTCCCCCCCTAATCCCGCCCACCTCAACCTCCTCATGCTCTCTCAGGGAGAGCATGTCCCATATTCCAAGCTGCTGTTTTGAGGCATGTTAAAAAAAATAATGCACTTTGTGACTTAAATAATAAATATGGCAGTGCCATGTTGGCATTTTTTTCCATAACTTGAGTTGAAGTTGTTCTTTTATTTTGGAAAACCTTGTTACATTGTTTAATGCATCCAGCGGGGCATCACAACAAAATTAGGCATAATAATGTGTTAATTCCACAACTGTATATATCGGTATCGGTTGATATCGGTATCGGTAATTAAGAGTTGGACAATATCGGAAAATCGGATATCAGCAAAAAAGCCATTATCGGACATCTCTAGTATTGTCCCTTGAGAAATGTGACATGTTCTTTGAAAAGTTGAGTTTCTTGGTTGTACTCAAATGGAGGGAGTCTTGACCTCTCTCTTTCACTGAACAACCTTTCTTCATCCCCTCCACCACTGGTGGGGACATCAGGCACGGGGTTGGCGAGGGCACCAGGTGACCCTACAGATGGCACTTCGACACTCAGATGTGAAAATCAGGTGTTGTGCTGTAGAGCGCCGCATATTTAGTGTCACATTATACGCTGTATTAACAGCCCATGTTTGCAATTCAAGGTAATATCTAAGTCAACACTGGCAAGGTAATAACAAAGGAGAGTGGGGGTGAGGGCGGTGCGGGGGTGTTTTAAAGAACAACTTCAGGAACAATTTCCTCCATTCCTCACTTCCCAAGGGTAACAAGTCTAGCATTGCGCTGCTACTTGATGGATGTTGTTTGTATATTTACGACCCTAAGTGGTAATGGTCCCGGCCTTGTAGCTGCATGTGCATTTTCATTAACGCCATGACAACTGAGCCTTGACATTGGCGACAGACACATAAACATTAAGCACACATGGAACCGAGTGGCTGCCACTCTTCACGTTAAGGATCGCACAAATTAACTGAATCGTTCAGAGAATTTACTCGAAAAAGTCAAGCACTGTATTAGTTTGGAGCCGTACTATTTCCCAGCATCGATGAAGAATGAGCAAGGCTGTCTTAATGTTAAAAAATACTATTAATACCAATGACTCAAATGTGAAAACATGTATTTTTGTAATATTTCCAAAAAGTTTTTAAGCAACAAAAAAAATACAAAAAACTGAACCGCGTATTAGGTTTAGGTTCTGGTTAGAGATGTCCGATAATGGCTTTTTTGCCGATATCCTGATATCGTCCAACTCTTAATTACCGATATCAATATTTTCAGTTGTGGAATTAACACATTATAATGCATAATTTTGTTGTGATGCCCAACTGGATGCATTAAACAATGTAACAAGGTTTTCCAAAATAAATCAACTCAAGTTATGGGAAAAAATGCCAACATGGCACTGCCATATTTATTATTGAAGTCACAAAGTGCATTATTTTTTTTAACATGCCTCAAAACAGCAACTTGGAATTTGGGACATGCTCTCCCTGAGAGAGCATGAGGAGGTTGAGGTGGGCGGGGTTGGGGGGGCAGGGTTGAGATGGGGGGGATAGGGGATAGCGGGGGTGTATATTGTAGCATCCTGGAAGAGTTAGTGCTGCAAGGGGTTCTGGGTATTTGTTCTGTTGTGTTTATGTTGTGTTACGCTGCGGATGTTCTCCCAAAATGTGTTTGTCATTCTTGTTTGGTGTGGGTTCACAGTGTGGCGCATATATGTGACAGTGTTAAAGTTGTTTATATGGCCACCCTCAGTGTGACCTGTATGGCTGTTGACCAAGTATGACTTGTATTCACTCGTGTGTGTGTGAAAAGCCGTAGATATTATGTGACAGGGCCGGCACACAAAGGAAGTGCCTTTAAGGTTTATTGGCGCTCTGTACTTTTCTCTACGTCCATGTACACAGCGGCGTTTTAAAAAGTCATGAATTTTACTTTTTGAAACCGATACCGATAATTTTGAAACCGGTACCGATAATTTCCGATATAACATTTTAAAGCATTTATCGGCCGATAATATCGGCAGTCCGATATCATCGAACATCCCTAGTTCTGGTATAATGGTATGGTATTGTAGGGCTGGGCGATATGGACGAAAAATTATATCTCGATATATTTCTACTTAAACTCGATATCTGCTATATATCTCGATATATTTTCCGGTGAAAGTATACATATAAAGATGTAAGTTCAAACCCCGGCCGAGTCATACCAAAGACTATAAAAATGGGACCCATTACCTCCCTGCTTGGCACTCAGCATTCAGGGTTGGAATTGGGGGTTAAATCACCAAAAATTATTCCCGGGCACGGCCACCGCTGCTGTCCACTGCTCCCCTCACCTCCAAGGGGGTGATCAAGGGTGATGGGTCAAATGCAGAGAAAAAAAATTGCCACACCTCGTGTGTGTGTGACAATCATTGCTAATTTTACTTTAACTTTAATATTCATTGTTGAGCGAGATTCACTGAAATTGAAGTGAATGACAACTGTACTGTAAACACTTTTATTAACCCAGTTAGTCAAGATGGGTATTAGCAGCACATAAAAGAAACTGTTTAAGTAGTACAGAATTACATAACATAAATAAAATAGAAAAATATTCTTTCTACGTAAAATAAATAACATGGCTGTGCAAATAGTACATTTTTGGCAGCATTTCTCATGTGAAATATGCCCGGCTTGGCAACTGGAGAACAGTTTAAATTTGGGCTTACGTGGTAAACAACTCAAATGAATGTTTTATCCAGACGCATACATTTGTCCAAATGTGGCCAAGTAGATGCATTGTGGGTTTCTTGGACGTGGTCTACATCGCTAAAAGAAAAATCTGAAGAAGAAAATCCCTCTGCCATCTTCCACTAGTTTTTAAATATACAAATCGCTCTTCTCTCCTACGACTCGTCGTCATTTGGGATGTCTGTTGTGATTTTCCTTCCTGGTTCGATGACCCGCCCTATCTTGCCTCTGATTGGCATAATCTCAACCAATCATGACTCAGCATAGTAAACAACCAACCAATCATGGATGTTCTTATACGTGCAAGCACGTCTTGGAAGGAGGGAGTGAGGAGCGGGGGAGAATCAAGGAACACAACAAATAAGCGGTGTTGGGTCATTTTAACGTGAAATAAATTATAGCGATATTACGATGTTTTCTTAATTCATATCTTGTTGGAAAATATATCGATATATCTTACAAACTCGATATATCGCCCAGCCCTATGGCATACTTGCCAACCTTGAGACCTCCAAATTCGGGAGATTTGGGGGTTGGGGGGGCGGGGTCGGGGCCGGGGTTAAGGGGGTAGGAGTATATTTATAGCTAGAATTCACTGAAATTCAAGCATTTCTTATATATATATATATATATATATATATATATATATATATATATATAAATAATTGACTTTCAGTGAATTCTAGCTATATATATATATATATATATATATATATATATATATATATATATATATATATATATATATATATATATATATATATATGTATATATATGTATTTTATTATATATATGTATACATATAAATAAAATAAATACTTGAATTTCAGTGTTCATTTATTTACACATATACACACATAACACTCCTCTCTACTCATTGTTGTATTTGAAAGTGCAATGCTTTGCAGCCAGTAGCACAGCCTTTGAAGGAGCGTAGGTATGGGCAGTGTAATATTCTTGGTTGGAGTCAATAACCAGGCGAGGTGATGAAGTTACGTCTCTTTACTTCATACTTCAGAATCGACTCCCACACTTGCCGTCAGGGTGCGCAATACAACGTAAACCGTTGGCCAACAAAAAAGGAATCACAGAACACTAGTGTTCTGTGGTTACTTTTTGGTTGGCCAAGCGGACGTGACGACATGCTGTCCTCACTCAAGTCCGCACGGACCTGGAGGGGGCGTGCCTTAAGTCCGACTGGAAATCGGGAGAAATTCGGGAGAATGGGTGTCCCGGGAGATTTTCGGGAGAGGCACTGAAATTTGGGAGTCTCCCGGAAAATTCGGGAGGGTCGGCAAGTATGCCCTATGGATTGTAGGAATTCCTCTTAGGCTCAAAGGCAACTTTTGCACTTGAATTTCTAACACAAATTTGTTTCATGGAAAATGTTAAATTACTATTCAGTTTGTTCCAACTAAATTTAGGAAGATTTGTCTAAAAGCACAGGAGCTAGCTACCGGTAGTTAAAATGGAGGTATGACAAGGCTCACTATAATAAGCTTTTTGTTTTTTAAATAAGTTTTTATAGTGATTGACCCAGAAATTAGTTATTTACACCTTAATTGTTTCCAAACGGTGCCTGTAACACAGTAGTATAACGGCTGTTCAAACAAAACAGAAGTCATCGTCATGGAGCCACTAGCTGCGGAAGCTAGCTCTCCCATCAGCTAAACAGATTCAATTACTCCATGGTGACATTTTGGTGAATTTGCTAATGAATTTGTGAAAATGACAAAATCCAAACAAAAATGCCTTTGTTGTTTTAACACAAACACTCGCAAACATGTTAGCTAAAGCTAACAAGGCTAGCTTGATTTCATTACGATAGCATGTACAACTTTGCATGAAAACACTACTAATAAATAAGTATGAATTATTTTAGTTATATTGTAAAACTTTGTTCATCACTCCAATCAACTTTACTAAGAAACCATAAAAGTAGAAATGCTGTAGACGACAAGAAGATGGAACAGCACTTGTACATCCAGTTCAAGGCACGAAACAGAGGTAAATACCCACAGCACCTGCAGTGAGCGAACTCGATAAAAGATGGTCCCATAGCACAAACAGGTACACTTTTTTAGTCGCTGTGTCGGTGTTACTACCATGCAAGTTTGTTGTATAAAAAATTATGACCAAAAAAAATCCATAGATCAGCCGCACCTTCGTATAAATCACAGAAAATAGTGGCTTTTAGTCTGGAAAATACAGTAATTGTAAAGCGTCTATGCTGGTTAAAAATTCCAGTAGTGCACTATAATTTTCCTCAATTGCAATGCAATATCGCACACAATCGAAAATTTTGAACAAATCATTTAAGATTATTGTACCTATGCCTAACCATTACATGTTTAAAACCAAACCAAACCAAAATCATGGCAACATTGTCAGCGTAGCCAATGTCCAAAAGTAGCAATAGTGGTCAAATGTCCCTGCAAATGTACTTTGGTCCCACATTCAAACTACAAATTTGTGCACGGCGGTTTTAACTGAAACGGCCACAAACTTTGCACAAGTGCATCTGACAAATATATAGTCTAATTTCCGCCACATAAGCTGATGATTTAGAGAGACGAAAAAGACTACATTTCCGCCCTGGTGCGACGAAAAACCCATAAAAAGAGGCGAGAATTGATGAGATGATACTCTTCCCAGCCATTCTCTATTGTCCTCCTCTGGCAGGCTGTATATATCGCCATCTCCCTGTGGGCTTGTAGGAGGTTTCAGAAGATTTAGATGAGCGAGCAGTGCTGTTGGAAACACCTCGCAATCACACTCCCACTGCGTGCTGCAGTCACGGCAATATTAATCTATATGCGCGTGGTCGTCATGCTACCTGGGGTGCTTCTGTCAATATGGGGGAGATGTGCCAAGAAGTTCCCGAAACGAAAACGGACAGCATTCTCTCGTCTTTCAAGGCTTCTTTCAACGGTCTGCGACTCTGCAGTTAACCTCGGAAAAAACGGAATAAAGCACATTGAGTGGGGTTTTATGTATAGTCAGTCCATTCCAAACGTCTTTTTTGGCATCTAAGTGATGTTTCCTGCTTTTATACGACAACAGCAGCCTATGAATTCCCATTGCCTCTGTTGTTATCCACATTGTTTTGTTGAACAGCTCCAAGGATAAAGCCATTTGTCATGATTAACAGAATTTCTTTAACAATGGTGAAAGGTAGATGGTACAGATTTAGTCTCAAATTTCCAAACACCGACCAGATCTATTTGTGTGCACATCTGTCTTTTATGAAGTACAAGAGTACAGGGGGTGTCGGGCCGTTGGCATAGAAACTGCCATTGTGGAGACTTGTTTTGGAGACAGCGAAACCAGTGAAGGCTGCTGACCCTGAAACAGGGCACCCTGAACCCCAACCTCCAAAACCACTTCTTAAATATTAGCAGGTTGATTTATGAACGTCAGTACACTGGAAGATATACGATGTAAACAATATGAATCTGGCTGACGATAGAGCTGTTGATACTATCGTTACATCGTGATATTGCATGTTGACCAGGGCTGCACGGTTTAATTGCAATATTTTGTTCTCTCCAAAATTGCGATTGCCATTCGATTTTGTGATTTCTATATTTTATACATATAAATGCAACAAAAATAATGTTACATGTAGACCAGGGGTGTCAAACTCATTTTAGATCGGAGAAAAATCTACTCCTAAGTGGGCCGGACTGGTAAAATCACGGCACAATAACTTAAAAAAAAAGACAACTTCAGATTTTTTTTTCTTTGTTTAAAAATAGAACAAGCACATTCTGAAAATGTACAAATCATTATGTTGTTGGGTTTTTTTTTATACTTACATGTTGCGGTTAATAGTATCCTACCTTTATTTGTAGTTATTTATATTTTCTGAATAAATTATGTTATAATGTTCATCAGTCAACTCACTGGTGTAAATTTTCAATCTATCAAGATAAAAAAATAATATCAAAATCAAATTACAGGATGCTATTTATGTAGTGTGCTCATTTTCCTCGACTGGTGCACTAACATCATGTGGTTTAATTTTTTTACATATGTAGTATAATCAGAATCAGAATCAGAATAGTTTTTATTGCCATTGTTTGAGAACAGGTTCACAAACTAGGAATTTTTCTTGGTGCAATCGCGCAACATAAAACACATATAATACAGAATAGAATAGATCTGTAACCGAGCTATCAGATCTTGTTATTGTTCATGTGCCTAATGGCCGAGGGGAAAAAACTTAAAATCAGCAAAGATACAAAGAATAGCTATTGTGACATGTAGTGGACATATTAAGAACAGCAGTTTCTTTCATTCAAAAGTTTTGGCTCATTTTTATACTTAGCAAACTCATCCCATGGGCCGGATAAAACCTGTTCGTGGGCCGTACGTTTGACACCCCTGATGTAGACTGTCAACATAATCTTGTCTCAAGGTGCCACACATTAGAACAATATGCAATAATTTACTTTAAAATATATTTGAGTTTTTTTCTAAATCATGTTCTTTAAGTGAATTTTTGGCCCTGCTATGAAGTGGCGACTTGTCCAGGGTGTACCCCGCCTTCCGCCCGAATGAAGCTGAGATAAGCTCCAGCACCCCCCGCGACCTCGAAAGGGACAAGCGGTAGAAAATGGATGGATATATAATAATAATGCAAATGACCATTTAAAATGATATACTGTATACTTATTTCTGAGGACCGTAGAATTGTTTACAAATGTACTGTAATTGGAAGATGTATTTCTGTAAGCATATATTTAACTTAAATAAATATTGAACATCTTAAAGTGTATTTTTCCCCAGTTGTAAAAACTAGGTCGGTCGGGTCGTCTTTTTTTTGTTGCCATCACAGCATTCACAGCATAAATGGCTTTGGCTTTGCATAGTAGAGTTTTAACTTGCACTTACAGATGTAGCTACCAACTGTAGTTACTGACAGTGGTTTTCTGAAGTGTTCCTGAGCCCATGTGGTGATATCCTTTACACGCTGATGTCCCTTTTTGATGCAGTACCGCCTGAGGGATCGAAGATCACGGGCATTGCCACTTATGTGCAATGATTTCTCCAGAGTCTCTGAACCTTTTGATGATATTACGGACCATAGAAGGTGAAATCCCTAAATTCCTTGCAATAGCTCGTTGTTGTTCTTAAACTGTCGGACAATTTGCTCATGCATTTGTTCACAAAGTGGTGACCCTCGCCCCTCCTTGTCTGTGAATGACTGAGCATTTCATGGAAGCTGCTTTTATACCCAATCATGGCACCCACCTGTTCCCAATTAGCCTGTTCACCTGTAGGATGTTCCAAATAAGTGTTTGGTGAGCATTCCTCAACTTTCTTAGTCTTGTTTGACACTTGTGCCAGCTTTTTTGAAACATGTTGCAGGCATCAAATTCCAAATGAGCTATTATTTGCAAAAAAATAGTTTTCCAGTTCGAACATAAAAAATATCTTGTTTTTGCAGTCTATTCAATTGAATATAAGTTGAAAAGGATTTGCAAATCATTGTTTTCTGTTTTTATTTACGATTTACATAACGCGCCAACATCACTGGTTTTGGGTTTTGTAGAAATTGAACCACTCAATGATTTTGAAGTATCGGTATCAGCATTGGTATGATCAATGCTGCCCCTGCAACTACTTGGTAGTTAGTATTATAGTATCACTCCAAACTAATAATGTAAAGTATCCAAACTGAAAAAATAAGTGCTTATTTTTAACAGAAAGGTAGATAGAACCATGATGCAACAGAAACAGTGATTGAACAAGTAGATAATAATAGTTTTGAGAGAACAATACAACTGGAAATGACGCAATATGTTACTGCATACTGTACGTCATTGTAGCCCGTTGTGATATCGTTCTATTATAATTGACATACCAAATGATATAACGTGATATATTTCGTTATCGCAAGAGGCTGCAAAATGTATCTCAATGTAAATTGTAGGCCATATCGCCCATCCCTCGTACAAAGCAATGAACAATATTAAAGGGGAACATTATCACCAGACCTATGTAAGCGTCAATATATACCTTGATGTTGCAGAAAAAAGACCTTTTTTTTTTTTAACCGATTTCCGAACTCTAAATGGATGAATTTTGGCGAATTAAACGCCTTTCTAATATTCGCTCTCGGAGCGATGACGTCACAACGTGACGTCACATCGGGAAGCAATCCGCCATTTTCTCAAACACCGAGTCAAATCAGCTCTGTTATTTTCCGTTTTTTCGACTGTTTTCCATACTTTGGAGACATCATGCCTCGTCGGTGTGTTGTCGGAGGGTGTAACAACACGAACAGGGACGGATTCAAGTTGCACCAGTGGCCCAAAGATGCGAAAGTGGCAAGAAATTGGACGTTTGTTCCGCACACTTTACCGACGAAAGCTATGCTACGACAGAGATGGCAAGAATGTGTGGATATCCTGCGACACTCAAAGCAGATGCATTTCCAACGATAAAGTCAAAGAAATCTGCCGCCAGACCCCCATTGAATCTGCCGGAGTGTGTGAGCTATTCAGGGACAAAGGACCTCGCTAGCACGGCAAGCAATGGCGGCAGTTTGTTCCCGCAGACAAGCTAACTAAACCCCCTGGATGTCTTGGCTCACACCGTCCCTTAAACTGGACAGATCAGCTTTCAGGAAAAAAACGCGGATGAGGGTATGTCTACAGAATATATTAATTGATGAAAATTGGGCTGTCTGCACTCTCAAAGTGCAAGTTGTTGCCAAATGTATTTCATATGCTGTAAACCTAGTTCATAGTTGTTAGTTTCCTTTAATGCCAAACAAACACATACCAATCGTTGGTTAGAAGGTGATCGCCGAATTCGTCCTCGCTTTCTCCCGTGTCGCTGGCTGTCGTGTCGTTTTCGTCGGTTTCGCTTGCATACGGTTCAAACCGATATGGCTCAATAGCTTCAGTTTCTTCTTCAATTTTGTTTTCGCTACTTGCCTCCACACTACAACCATCCGTTTCAATACATTCGTAATCTGTTGAATCGCTTAAACCGCTGAAATCCGAGTCTGAATCCGAGCTAATGTCGCTATCGCTTGCTGCTCTTTCCGCCATGTTTGTTTGTGTTGGCTTCACTATGTGACGTCACAGGAAAATGGACGGGTGTTTATAACGATGGTTAAAATCAGGCACTTTGAAGCTTTTTTTAGGGATATTGCGTGATGGGTAAAATTTTGAAAAAACTTCGCAAAATATAATAAGCCACTGGGAACTGATTTTTAATGGTTTTAACCCTTCTGAAATTGTGATAATATTCCCCTTTAAGATTGAATCAATGAAAATGTAAACTCCAGGCTTTCCACAAGGTCAATTTCACATTCCACACACTGATCATGATTTTAGAGAGTAATTAATAATCTCAAGCAGTGATTCTCAAATTGTGGTACCAGTACGGCTCTCTATCTAGTGGTACGCCAAAGAATCACCTAATTAAAGTACAAGGTTTTATTTTCTTACATTCTAACAGTGTTACAGTTCAAAATATGTGTAATGTTACAGTGGCCAAAAATATTAACAAACTTGTTTTTAATAAATATTCAGCCCTACTATGCTACTGTATTTAATGTTAATCATTATGGTGGTACTTGGAGAGCCAAGTTTTTTCTGAGGTGGTACTGAGCTAGAGTACAGTATGAGTCTGCCCATGACGACAACTCCGACAACAACAGAAGACAAGCACCAATAAAGATGCACAATTGATCTAAAATGGAATAGATCAGCCTTTGTACAGGCTACATGCTCGAGGGAATGTCATTCCACAAATACAACACATTCATATCTTTGTGCCTGCTGTCAGTCAATGTTTTAGGCTACTTTTTCCACACTCATTTCCGACCCCCTCTCTCGTCCTACCTACCGCTTGGTCTATTTCTGCTTGCATGAATCAGCATTGTGCTTTCTTTGGCAACAAAGTTACTCACTGTGATGCATAAAAGGACGTAACCTGCTGGCGTGCACACATCCTTAACGCCGTCTTTAAATATTTTTTCCTTCCTTGTATGAAGTAAAAAGTGTAAATTGTGCTTATTATACGCCACCTGTGCTTTGGTTGTACTGCAAATGCTGTAATTTAATTAGTGGTTATTCACCTAAACCGCAAATAGGACATTAATTGGAAGTAAAGCATAAATTGACAGAGGCTGTTACTTATGATACTTCTTATATTTATACATACAGTCGCGTTTAAAAGTTTAAACACACTTGTAAAGAACATAATGTCATGGCTGTCTTGATTTTCCAATACTTTCTACAACTCTTATTTTTCTGTGATAGAGTGATTGGAGCACATACTTGTTGGTCACAAAAACATTCATGAAGTTTTGTTCTTTTATGAATTTATTATGGGTCTACTGAAAATGTGAGCAAATCTGCTGGGTCAAAAGTATACATACAGCAATGTTAATATTTGCTTACATGTCCCTTGGCAAGTTTCACTGCAATAAAGCGCTTTTGGTAGCCATCCACAAGCTTCTGAATTTTTGACCACTCTTCTTGGCAAAATTGGTGCAGTTCAGCTAAATTTGTTGTTTTTCTGACATGGACTTGTTTCTTCAGCATTGTCCACACGTTTAAGTCAGGACTTTGGGAAGGCCATTCTAAAACCTTAATTCTAGCCTGATTTAGCCATTCCTTTACCACTTTTGACATGTGTTTGGGGTCATTGTCCTGTTGGAACACCCAACCTCCCGGCTGATGATTTTAGGTTGTCCTGAAGAATTTGGAGGTAAACCTCCTTTGTCATTGTCCCATTTAAAGCACCAGTTCCATTGGCAGCAAAACAGGCCCAGAGCATAATACTACCACCACCATGCTTGACGGTAGGCATGGTGTTCCTAGGATTAAAGGCCTCACCTTTTCTCCTCCAAACATATTGCTGGGTATTGTGGCTAAACAGCTCAATTTTAGTTTCATCTGACATCACATGGACAAAGATAAGACCTTCTGGAGGAAAATTCTGTGGTAGTATTATGCTCTGGGCCCGTATTGCTGCCAATTGAACTGGTGCTTTACAGAGAGTAAATATTGGACAATGAAAAAGGAGGATTACCTCCAAATTCTTCAGGACAACCTAAAATCATCAGCCCGGAGGTTGGGTTTTGGGCGCAGCGGGTGTTCCAACAGGACAATGACCCCAAACACACGTCAAAAGTGGTTGCCTATAGCCACACGTGATCATATGTTTTGACCTAATTAAAGACCATGGTGGGTGTTTTCTTTGATAGACTATAGGAGACTTGGAAGCTAATTGAATAGAGGTGTTAACTGGATCATGGACGTACTTTGGGAGGGGCTGTCCCCTCCCAAGCTCTGGAACGACCTACCCCTGAGTGTTAGACAAGCCTCCTCTCTTCCTGTTTTTAAATCTCTCTTAAAAACATACTTTTATTCCATGGCTTTTAACACTGAGTGATATCCATCCTGCAATGGCGCCCCATAATACACCTGCTGTGAACCTGTTTTTATGTTTTTATTTATTCTATTTTAATTATTTATTTTTTTATCGTGTTCTGTTTGTGTTGTGTTGTGTTTGCTCGGTACTCGTTTTATCTTTTAACCTGTTCATTGTACAGCACTTTGGCTACCCCTGTGGTAAATTTTAAATGTGCTTTATAAATAAAGTTGATTTGATTTGATTTGACTTTTTCAAAAGGCAGTTTTTGTTCCCTCCACTTTTTAATGTCCAAAATAATGTACAATATTAGAGGGAAGTCAAACACTGGTGCCAGGCGGAAAACCACCGCTCAGACTGAAGCTGTCCAAAGCTCACTGATTGGCTTTTAGGGCTGCCTTCTTGCCAGCTGACCAATCAGATGTCAGATGCGAGTGAGAGCGAATCACAATCACTCACGAGCTAGATATTTATGAAAGAAATTATTTAAAAATGGTTGCTGTTAAACTGGTGAGTGAGATCATAAACATTTTGAAACACTGCTTTAGTAATATTACGGCTGAGACTTACAGTACATTATATCGGACCAGGAAGAGAGCATGTTACAATGACTATTAGGTTTTTTTACCTTAATAAATGACAGGGTGCTATGTATGAAATGTAGTAACTAACCAAATATCCTGGGCAGACATGCCTACCCTTGATAGATCAATGGTGACGTTATCCATGTTTTACTCAAGAAAAACAAATTGCTTTTCATGTATGTATCATATACAGCAGTGGTCCCCAACCACCGGTCCGGGGAACGGTACTGGTCCGTGACGCATTTGCTACCGGGCCGCAGAGAAACATTAAGTTATTTGTAAACGACTGCATTTTCTCCGACTTAACTTCTGCCTGTCCCACTAGACGCACCAATAATCTTGTTTACAGATGTACAATACAACTCCTCATAGGAAGTTGCCATGTGTTAAAACTGTGTGACATGATACAATGCACATTAATGAACATATAAAATATAAATGTGACAGATTGTAGCCAAAGGCTGATTTCCATCTGCATCTCATTGCAAAGAAACAAGCCAATGGCTCCCACTAATGCAACGTTATAGTGAGTTGTATTTTTCATGCCCTTATTTTTACTGTATTTATCTGGCACAAGTGGAAAGCCGCTCCCTGAAAATAATGCCTATATTAAACCGGTCCATGGTGCAAAAACTGTTAGAGACCACTGATGTACAGTATTACTTCTGAAATCCAAATGTGGTCCCTGAGCTGGAGCATCTACTGTAACTACTACACAGTGTCCAAAGGCTACCTCAGCATTCAAACGTCTGGATCCCAAAACGGGCAGCATCCAGCACTTCAGAGAAAGAGAGTCTGAATGTATTCCTTCAGATGTTCCAACTCCACTGGAACTGTGGGGAGATTGGCCTGGAGTGAAGTTTAAGTCAGATACAGTAAGTGTTTTATTTTATTTTTTATGGATCAGTCAAGATGAATTGGACCATGTGGACTGTGGCTGGGTGTTTTGGACTCTTCAGTTGGGCAGGAATGACCACCTGGTTTCCATTACTTTAATTGCTTTGTGTGGCACAAACACAGAATTACATGAAATAAAGAGCATTAAGATGATAGATTGTTGCCTGTAACTGATATTTGATTCAGGATGTGCATCTCAGTTTCACTCTAAATCAGTGGTTCTTAACCTTGTTGGAGGTACCGAACCCCACCAGTTTCATATGCGCATTCACCGAACCCTTCTTTAGTCAAAAATTAAATGTTTATTTTTTTTCAAATTCAAGACAAAGTTATATGTTTTTTTTTACTGGTGCACAAAATGAACTGTGCATGAACATCACCTTGTTCAAAGAACAAAACCAACACAGTGCATGAACTCACAACAAATTGTACACCTGCAAATCAGATGGAAAATTAGAAGGAACATTGTTTGGGGGTATCCATAATAAGTTTTTATTTACATGGTGAGTCGGGTGTGTCTTGACTTCCGCGGCGTAGGGTCCGCCGACTCACTGAACCCCTAGGGTTCGATCGAACCCAGGTTGAGAACCACTGCTCTAAATAGAGTATATACAATAATTAGGACCTGTATTCAGATTGATACTCAAAATCCAAGCCGTGCCTTCTGATCACATGATGTAACTCTATAATTTGGCCGAGTAGCTTGTATGGCCTACAAGGAGCTGTATGCACTCTTTAGCAGGTGGCCATGGTCCTGATGAGATGACGGCCGATGCCATAAAGTGTCATTGATTTGGAGATACAAAAAGTGCGGAGAGGACAGGGTGAAACTGGAGCTTTTTTTATATAAAAGGTCATATATAAAATCGTCTTTTTTTACTTTAATAATGATTGGGAGTGTGTAAAAGTGGAATGGAGGCTCAGTTTGAACAGCAGCAACCAAGGGTGAACTGGTATTTAGGAGTACCAAGGAGTTTTTCAGTAATGAGCAGATCGATTGACCGCCGTTTATTTACCTAGTTACTAAATTTTTGGTGCACCTTGACTTGGTAACTACAATAACTTTCCCAGTCCGGCCTTTAGGGGTTGGTGTATCGATAGTAATGATAACAAGGTGGGTATTGGTATCGGGTCAATACTAGCCTGATGTGATTGATACTTTTGTTGCAGTTAATCTTCTTGTACCATGTATTTTTCTTTGTTGCTCACTCAGGCATGCTATTTTTCACAAATATTTGCATGTAATGAAATGTTAGTTGTTAATATTTTGATATTTATATTTGTGTTGCACGTTTGCTTTTAAGTAATTTTTTTATTGACTTTCTTCCTCAAACATCTGTGAAGTAGAACATTATAAGGGAATTATTTATTTATATGCTATTACATTGTTCAATATTGTATTTAGTTTATTTTTTATTTTTTATCTTTTTGCACGAAATAGTTTTCCTGTATTCTCATAATCATGATCTACTACAGGAAAATTCCAAATAATCTCAGTAATCAATGATGATCGGGGTGGCGGCGTGGCTCAGATGGTAAAGCGGCCGACCAGAAACAGAAGCTTTCGCAACCCTCGTGACTGTCATTGTCAAAACACTTCAACCACCAAGTGTTAATTTTGTTGACTAAAAATGTCTGTCTTAGTTATCGTCAACAACAAATTTTCCCCTGACTAAAACAGGTATTGTTGTGAATGTATTTTTTGAGTTGCTCTGCAATAACCCTAATAAAAGTGGTATCAAGACAACTTCAAATATGTGTTATCGTTTATACTTTATATTTTAGTCGACAAAATCTACCGTCATTTTAGTCGACTAAAATGTTGAGGAATTTAGTCGACTAAAACTAGACAAAAACTAAATCAATTTAGATGACTAAATATGGATAAAACAAAAATGCATACAGTATATGTCAAAAGACTGCCTAAAACTAAATTAACACTGTTAACGATCACTAAGATGAACATTTTACTCAGTTTTGCTCCGAGTGCCACTCACACTGGTGTAAAAGTAGCATAGATGTAGGTAATGGATTTCTTAATGTAAAAAAGCGCTTTGAGTCACTAACAAAAAAGCCATATATAAATATAATTCACTTCACAAATTCACATAATGGCATTTCAAGTCAAAAGTGTCGGTATCAGTATCAGCAATACAAGCTCTGTATATACTTGGTATCATATGGATACCAAAGAGCCCACTATTGCCACGTGCACCCACTATTGCCACGTGCACCCACGTGACACACGCTTGAGAAAGTTGAAGGGGAAGGAAAAAGAGAAAGAAAAAAGAAAAAAAAAGTGTATGCATAATGGTGCATTTGAACAATCGTATGTGGTATGTGGTATGTGTAGATATATATATATATATATATATATATATATATATATATATATATATACATATACATACAGTATATATATTATACATGCATATGTATATATTGGTAAATGCATGTATTTACATGCTTAACAATGCATGTGATCAAGTACTATGATTTTGACAGAGACTCTAGAGTCCTTGTGTTTCTTTATCTCAAGATTGATTTCTTGTTTTTGTTTTCTTTATTTGATATGTACAAAATGAATGTGGAAAGGGTAGGCATACTAAGCTTATATAATATAGCTTATGAATATATATATATATATATATAATATAGCTTCAGCCTATACCTTTTTGGTCAGAAGATGTAAACTGATACTTTTATTTATTTATCTGCTATGCACTTGAAGTGTACTGTTTACTGTGTACTGATGACCAAATAAAAAACATTGAATTGAATTGAACCGAAAAGAAATATTAAATAACAGGGCGCTTTAAGCAAAACCGTATAGCCATTATATTCCCAGACCTTTTCTGCTCCGTCACCATTAAGAGAATGTAACAGAGGGGTGTCCAATTTTTTTGGACCAAGGGCCACACAGTGAAAAGTCAAAGCATGTGGGGGCCATTGAGATATGTTTTTGTTTGGTAAAAAAATTAAACAAACAAATAATTCAAATATAAAAACGTGTGTCAGCTTTGTGTTGTGACTCAGCATCAACATTTCAGCTTTTTGTCATTATATTACATGTTTTTGCTTTTTTTCGTACATTTTCACTGTTCTTTTTTAAATTAATTTTATTTTAACATTATTCTGCTAACACAACTCAAGCAGCCGTGCCACACTTTGGACACCTCTGATGAAATATCTACTTTCTGGGAGTGCAGTGGGCCAGCCTGGACCAAAAAGTCCAAGGACAAATTTTAGTTTGAGTCTGCTCCCGACAGCAACAGAACCAATGTTGCATCAGCTCTGCAATGATAGTGTTTCCATCAATAAAACCATCCAAGTACAAAGCAGCAAACTTTGCTGTTTTGAGGAACCATTTGCAGCTTTGCCACTGTTCTAAGAGCTTAAGCGGCCAACGTGTGCGGATCATTCCGTAATCAGACAGAAAGTCAATTTTTACCTTTAGTAATCAGAACAAGGTTGGGTTGGGGTGCATGCAATGGTGAGTGGTAGGCACATAAAAACAACCCAGCATGCCTGGACACAGGTTGGACCAATAAATGACCCCCACCCACATCAATCTGTCCTTTACTACTGCCATAAATTGTTCAAAGATTACAGAGTTATCGTAAATCAAATCTGGACGTCACCTTAGGCATTGATTTGCTTACTATTAAACGGGTTACTACTCGAGGACCCACTCCGTATTAAATCTGTCTGGTGCTCCACTTGTCTCGTATCCATTACTAAACAAGATTTTAGAGACGAAACACCTTGAGAACATATCTCGTAAAAGGGATGCCTATTTGAAATAAACTGGCTTTCAGTTTATTTAGTGTTATTTGATGTTATCAATGAAACGCTATTAGTTCAAAACCCAAATTAGAAAAGGGGTTGATTACACAGACCGTTATCGCGGAATGCAGAAAATACAGCCACGCTGTATGCTGATGTGGAAAGATCTACATGGCTTTTTGTCGGAGTACAAAAATCAAACACAAAGGGCAAAAATGTGTATAACGGGTCTCCATTAAATAAATACCGTTCATTCTCTCATCACCGAACTGCAGGTAGTCGCTGAATGTGTGGCCTGCAGTCTAGGCCAAAAGTTTGGGTAGTGATTGACTGCCTCAGTTTCATAGGCAGGCAACCTCAATGTAGTTGATGTAACTACAAGATGACCGTAGTTGCATTTCTAGTATCATTACTGATCTATAGGAGTGCAGGGGCGAAAAGTGATCATTCCGAATGGTTATTCCTATATATGACAATTCTGAATCAATTAAAATTTTTTGAAAAGGCGTTATTTAGGTCATCTCAATCTAACTTGCTGCACGTACATATTATATGACAGCCATAGGAGCGTTTTTAGCTGTAACTTGTTTTGAAAAGATTTAACAATCATTTATATACCGGATCGGTTTGAACCAAGAATCGTGTTGTCATCAGAGAACTCATCTGCGGTATTAATGCTGACTGAGCAGTTTGCCCCTTTTAACCGCTTTTACAATATTGATTTCAAATTTCGGATGTAACATACTCTCGCCAATTATTGCTTGCTTCCAATTAACGCCAGTTTTAATCTCCAAACTGTTCTCCTGTTGAATTAAAGAAGATCTATAATGCAAAACTCACCTATTTCTCACTTATTGGTACCCGTTTTTGTGTATTTGGGATCTGCAAAAGTTCCAGAAATGTCTCTATCCTCTTGATGTGGGGCAGAGTGGCTCGTACATGCATATGCATCTTCTTCTGTTACCATTACTAAGGATGACAGGGGCTGCAGAACAATAATACTGAAATAAACTGCAAAAAAAAACAGTGCAATTTACAGTGCAATACATTTTCATAACATGGTCACTACTGCCTAGTTTCTCTTGTTATATTCTTATTTTTACTGTTATATTTGTATTCTTATTGTTGCTTTTATTGTTATTCTTATTGTAATATTTAATATTTTATTTCCATTTATACCACCATTATTTACTTTTTACTCACTTTTTAAACGCGATCTAAATTCTGTACACTGCTGCTGGAATTTTAATTTTCCTGAGGGAACTCTCCTGAAGGAATCAATAAAGTATTATCTATCTATCTATCTAAATAAAACCACCCACAAAACGGGGCATCCTGAAGAGACGGTCAGAAAGCGGTTTGAAGACGGTCTGTAAAACATAATCTATGCAAAATGTTGACCAAAGAACCACCATAATGTAGAAAAAGAAAAAAAAAGACCCCTTTTAAGTGTATTCTAAATTGCATTTTGTTTTGATGAAAATGTGTTTCTTGCGATGTAAGCAGACATTCTTCTGGTTTTGTGGATGTATAGCATGTGTGTATTGCTACACGGTTACCATAGTAACGGAGGCAGTAACTATGAGCTGGCGGAAGAAAATCTCTGATATTTCTGGCTTGTATCTGTTATCAGCTATTAATGCCTTAAGAAAAGATTGGATTGACTGATAGATCGTCTATGATCGAAATGTCCTCAACAATAATCACAGGTGACCAATAACCGTGGAGTGAGGTTACATAAAGCAAGGAAGAGTCCATCCGAGATTTTGTCATTAATTTTCCAACTGGACGCTTAGTAGAGCAATTAGGGGTCGAAACTCAAGAGGATTCCGTTAATGAAAAGTCACTTCCCGCATTGATGAAAGATTGATAGTCTATCCAAGCACCTTAATCCGCTATTTTCCTTGCTTTGCCCTTTGCAATGTTCCAACTCACAGGAGAAGGAGGAAAAAAAAAAAAAAATCAGCGTCAGCTGGGAATGCCAGGCGTCCTTGTTAAGATTTCGTCACGGGCCAGAAAAAGAGTGTCTGGACCTTGAGCCCAGGGAAAGAGGAGGAAGGCAGCGGGAGCGGTGAAAAATGCCCCCTGTCACCAGACACTCAATCCTGCCTCGTTTATGTTGACATATTAAAGCAGCGACCACAGAGGAAGGGGAGGGTAGGAAAGGGGAGGGGGCCGCCATAAATACAGCGGCCCGTGTCCTGAGCCAACACGGACGACCTCCAACCTCTGTTGCGACTACAATAGAACACAGAATCCGTCAACTTCAACTTTGGGTTTTCATGTTACTTAAAGGCCTACTGAAATGCGATTTTCTTATTTAAACGGGGATAGCAGGTCCATTCTATGTGTCATACTTGATCATTTTGCGATATTGCCATATTTTTGCTGAAAGGATTTAGTAGAGAACATCGACGATAAAGTTCGCAACTTTTGGTCGCTGATAAAAAAAAAAGGTTATTGCCTCCAACTCAATATATTACAACAACATTGCTGTTTACGGCAGACGAACTGCTTTACGGTAGAATAAAATATGACTGCTGTTGTTGTGTGTTGTTACCGCGCTCGGAGGACGATAATGAAACTGCCTAACAATAAACCTACATAAGAAACCAAGAACTCGCCCTCGATCATTCTACGGT
This sequence comes from Nerophis lumbriciformis, assembly GCF_033978685.3. NCBI lineage: Eukaryota > Metazoa > Chordata > Actinopteri > Syngnathiformes > Syngnathidae > Nerophis > Nerophis lumbriciformis. The sequence goes on from NC_084560.2 coordinate 33,160,616, forward strand.
TATAACGTGTTTGGGCAGGCACGCTGTTTATATTGTGGGAAAGCGGATGTGAATACAGGCTGTTGACACGTCACTCAGGTCCGCATGGAGCTGGAGGGTGCGTGGCTTCCAGCTCCGCCTGAATTTCGGGAGATTTTCGGGGGAGAAAATTTGTCCCGGGAGGTTTTCGGTAGAGCAGCTGAATTTCGGGAATCTCCCGGAAAATCCGGGAGGGTTGGCAAGTATGCTATATAATCATATTTGTTCCTCCTCATTTGTGTTACTTCGCGACACTTTGCACTGTCGCCAGACTCTCTGTACCGCTCTAGTCTCTGCCGAAACAAAGATTGTGAATGACTGACAAGTTCGGTTAATTCTACGGTTAAATAAACGTGGCTGAGTGCTGAGAGAGATGCACAAAGTCAGACAGCTTTTTTTCCCTGTTTGAAGCGAGAGACGAACAATTCTGACTGGCGAACATGCATGTCACTCAAATGCCGGTGATGGCGGAGGAAAAAAAGTAAAACCTCAGCCTCTTGCGGTTATTTACCGCATTAATGATGTCGATTTGATTTCGATTAATCGTGCAGCCCTCGTTAGCAGCACTAACAAAATAATCAAACGTCTGTAGCTACCTGGCGGATAGTTGACCATGTTTTAAGGCGTAGCAAAGCTGGTTTCTTGTGTGTGAGTTTATAAACAAAGTTATCTTCGGTGTACACGGTACAATGTCCGTACAAAGTGTCGTGCTAATAAAGTGTTGAGCCGTAGCAGCTTTGTTACGACGCGCTACTGTTGTACCTTGTATCTTGTGGTGTGTAAAGATCGATCCAAAAAGTCGTCTTTGATGCAATGTCATCCTTTTATTTGGCTCCAACAATAGCTTTATCATTTCAAAGGTAACAAGAGTTCACACGCTGCGCCAAAAGCGGTAAAAAACTTTTATGCTCTTCCCAGCTCTTATACGCTGGGTGGCTTCATCTAGCTCAGGACGGGACAGAGGCCATAGCATGTCCTTGAGGAAGGAGGCTTTTTTTTTTTAAGACTTCATTAAAATCTGAAACAATAAATGAGGCCGTTTGAGCGCCTCTGCTCTCAAAATGTTATTTTAAGACGCGTAGCGAAACTTGCTTTTTTTTTTTTTCTTCCTTCATGACGTCATCAAAACCCGAAATGTCAAAAGCGATACTTTTGATCTCCAAAAAGGTACAGAAAACATGTGAGGCAGATAACAGATTTTTTTGACATTTGGTGCTCATTAACAAGAAGAACATCCTCAAAGTGGAAATGCACTTTATTTGGAATGTTGCCTATCATTCACAAGCCTTATGTGAGACAAGCACACACATTTGTCTTTTTTTTTAATGCATTCTAACTCACAAATAAATGCTAGCAAAAGTCAATGCACCCATAAAGTGCTCTAAAAACCTCCAAAAACCTCCAACATTTTATATTCACGCTGTAAATATACAAAACCCAAAACCAGTGAAGTTGGCACGTTGTGTACCTCGTAAATAAAAACAGAATACAATGATTTGCAAATCCTTTTCAACTTATATTCAGTTGAATAGACTGCAAAGACAAGATATTTAATGTTCGAACTGAGAAACATATATATTTTTTTTGCAAATAATCATTAACTTAGAATTTAATGGCAGCAACACATTGCAAAAAAGTTGTCACAGGGGCATTTTTACCACTGTGTTACATGGCCTTTCCTTTTAACAACACTCAGGAACTGAGGAGACCAATTTTTTAAGCTTTTCAGGTGGAATTCTTTCCCATTCTTGCTTGATGTACAGCTTAAGTTGTTCAACAGTCCGGGGTCTCCGTTGTGGTATTTTAGGCTTCATATTGCGCCACACATTTTCAATGGGAGACAGGTCTGGACTACAGGCAGGCCAGTCTAGTACCCGCACTCTTTTACTTTGAAGCCACGCTGTTGTAACATGTGACTTGGCATTGTCTTGCAGAAATAAGCAGAGGCGTGCATGATAACGTTGCTTGGATGGCAACATATGTTGCTCCAAAACCTGTATGTACCTTTCAGCATTAATGGTGCCTTCACAGATGTGTAAGTTACCCATGCTTCGGGCACTAACACACCCCCATACCAACACAGTTTCCAAAAACAATTTGAAATGTGGACTCGTCAGACCACAGAACACTTTTCCACATTGCATCAGTCCATCTTAGATGAGTTTGGGCCCAGCGAAGCCAGCCGCGTTTCTGGGTGTTGTTGATAAATGGCTTTGGCTTTGCATAGTAGAGTTTTAACGTGCACTTACAGATGTAGCGACAAACTGTAGTTACTGACAGTGGTTTTCTGAAGTGTTCCTGAGCCCATGTGGTGATATTTTTTACACACTGATGTCGCTTTTTGATGCAGTACCGCTTGAGGGATTGAAGGTCCGTAATATCATCGCTTACGTGCAGTGATTTCTCCAGATTCTCTGAACCTTTTGATGATATTACGGACCGTAGATGGTGAAATTTCTAAATTCCTTGCAATAGCTTGTTGAGAAATATTGTTCTTAAACTGTTCGACAATTTGCTCAGGCATTTGTTCACAAAGTGGTGACCCTCGCCCCATCCTTGTTTGTGAATGACTGAGCAATTCATGGAAGCTGCATTTCTCAACTTTGTCAGTCTTTTTTGCCATTTGTGCCAGCTTTTTTGAAACGTGTTGCAGACATCAAATTCCAAATGAGCTAATATTTGCAAAAAATTTTGTTTTCCAGTTCGAACGTTAATTATCTTGTCTTTGCAGTCTATTCAAATGAATATAAATTGAAAAGGATTCGCAAATCATTGTATTCTGTTTTTATTTAAGAATTATACAACGTGCCAACTACACTGGTTTTGGGTTTTGTATATGTAATGTAGAAACAGGCACATTCACTTAAGTATTTATGTCATTTTTACGCATACGTCATTGCATTAATTTAACAGACACATCACAACTTATATTTCCTTCAACAACTACAACTAATCCTAACAGACTTCATGAGAGCCAAAATCAACTACTTTGGGACAAATGATGATCCAGAATCGTATATGTTTGAGCCTGAATATGCACGGGATGAGCTACACGTTTTAGAAGCTGAGTGTTAAGCTGTTCAGCAAGTAGCAATAATGCTAAATGCTAAACAAAAAATACAAACTACGAACATAATAAAACAATCATTGACTGTACAATGTCTGCTCTCACATGGGATGCTCATATCTTCCTGTCTAAAGTTAAAGTTCCAATGATAGTCAGACACACACTAGTTGCGGTGAAATTACCCTCTGCATTTCACCCCTCCCCATGTTCACCCCCTGTGAGATGAGGGGAGCAGTGAGCAGCAGCGGTGGCCGCGCCCGGGAATCATTTGGTAATTTAACCCCCAATTCCAACCGTTGATGCCGAGTGCCAAGCAGGGAGGCAATGGGACCCATTTTTATAGTCTTTGGTATGACTCAGCCGGAGTTTGAACTCACAACCTACCGATCTCGGAGCAGACACTCTAACACCAAGGCCAGGTGAAGAATGAATCATAATCCTCACGCAGGTAAAAAAAAAAAATAATAATAAAAAAAAAAAAGTTTTTTTTCGCCATCTCTTTTAAGTTGAATGTCAAAGTTGACCATATTCTCAGTTTATGGTCACAACCTTCTACAAAGCAAGTGAGGGTTATTATTTTTGTATATATATATATAATTAACTTTCACCAACTCAGAGGTGAAGCAACAGCTCACAGGATCCATCCATCCATCCATTTTCTACTGTTGTCCCTTTCGGGGTCGCTGGAGCCTATCTCAGCTGCATTCGGGCGGAAGGGTCATATGTGAATTAGGGATGTCCCGATCCAGGTTTTTGCACTTCCGATCCGATACCGATATTGTTTTTGCACTTCCGATCCGATACCGATACTGACCGATACTGGCCTATCCGAGCATGTATTAAAGTTTAAAGTTATTTAGCCTACTTAGTTGTCAGAATCATGTTGAAAAGGGTTTTAGTACTCTTGATAACAACTAGCCAGCTGAATTAGGGGAGTTTGAATAATACACAATGGTTGGTAACAAGAAACTGACCTGTTTATTCAAGGATAAACACAAAATAGACAAAATTATACATAACAAACAGAAATGGCATCATTGAACTAGGGCTGGGCGATATGGCCTTTTTTTAATATTGCGATATTTTAAGGCCATATGGCGATACACGATATATATGTGGATATTTTGCCTTAGCCTTGAATGAACACTTGATGCATATAATCACAGCAGTATGATGATTCTATGTGTCTACATTAAAACATTCTTCTTCATACTGCATTAATATATGCTACTTTTAAACTTGCATGCAGAGAGGGAAATCACAACAAAAAAAAAATCACTATTTTTTTCATACGGTGTTGATCTGGAAATGTTTGCCTCAGCATTTTGATGGTGTGGGCGTGTGGCACCGAATGGAGATAAGCGTCTCGACAGACGTTACAATATTTGAACAATGATGACGAAAACTGTTTTCTCTGTCGTGTCCGTGTGTCGAAAATTGTTATGCGCTTATTTTTTTTTATTTGATTTTGTGCGTGGCATAGATTTGCCGTGCGCTAGCATCACAGCTAACGTTAGCCATGCTGCTACGTCTCTGCTCGGGGAGGACATATACGTATGTGACGTATGACATGACAGTATGTGACGTGTGTAAGAAGGTGCGCTTGCTGTCTGTGAGAGGGAGACACAGGAAAGAGTGAGAAGAGCCTGTCGTGCCATGTCCGCAGCTAAAAGCAACTGCGTGAGAATCCACAGACCTGTGGATGTGTTGAAGGTGTGCTGGAAAATGCGGAACGGAAATTAGGGAGCAGCAGAAAAGTGGAATGTATTATTTAAATCGGTGCGTTGGAAAACACGGACCGGAGTTCTTTTTAAAAAACTGGATCTGGATCGGCATTTTCCCATGCCTTGCCGATACGCATTTTTTGGCAAATATCGGCGGCCGATCCGATCCAAATATCGGATTGGGACATCCCTAATGTGAATATACAGTAGTTACCTCTCAGTGACCACGGCGCCGCTAAAAGTAGTTCCTCGATGTTAGCGCTTATAATAATATCGCTAATACTTGGTTAATATTCAGGTCACAAGATGTAAATGGAGAATTGTTGGCAGTTTTTGGATGTTTTTTTATAAAACTTTATGCCAATTCGTGCTTACCATATATTACAAATTAGATTGTATACAAAAATAGTAAAAAACATGGGTTCTCATCTTACATAGGGATTGTGAATAGTATTCAAAATTGAAGAAGACACTTGTTCCCTGTGCAAGATTGTGATGTTGATTTGTGACAGTGTGAATAAAAAGTTTGCGCTGAAGAGGTGGCGACATATTGCTAGGTTGGCACACAGGTGTCAGCACCAACTGTTCACTAAGTCAACACAATGTTTGCCCTCTGCTGGTACATAATCATCATCATCATCTCCCCTAACACCTGCTGTTGTGTCACAAGCAAGGAGCAAAAAATAAAATAAAATACTGATACATTTGACAGCGTCGACTGTTTTCTACATATGTTTGTGAATAAATGCGGGGCTACTTCTTTCTGGGACACAAAAGCCAGGGAGAAGGTTAGTTTAAGAAACTTTTGCAGGCCGAATCCCATTGACTTTAAGGTCATCTTGGAAACAATCGATGAGTCGTCTCTGAGACTTCTCCTCCTACTTTCGGAGTACTGCACAAAACTGCTCTCATGACACAAACTTTTCAACCTGCACTTATGTAATTTTTATGCTTCCGTCAAATGTTCAAATGATCTCTGGGGAAAGGAATACTTAAGCTAAAAAAACGGAATTATAAAAAATATATTGCAGCATGATTGCTTGTTTAGAAGCATACAAATTGTCTCGTGAATAAGGCAGCGAAAATTAGCAGACAGAACCCTAAACGAAGAGTAGATTTTTTTAAACAGGCTTCACTACACATCTAATAATCCAAGCAATATATCTGAAATCAACTAAAAAAGTACTACTCTCTACGTCAGACCAATGTGCTTATTTTGAGTCATATATGCTAAAATCGTAGATGTATTTTTTCAAAATCTAGCTCGAAAATAAAGATGTGACCTGAAACGAGTAAAATGGTGCAACACACTGATATATGATATGATAAAGAATCCTCAAACTGTCGTAGGCAAGCTCTATCTAGTGGTATGTCGAAGAACCAAAGATTCAAACACAGCGTTTGTTCAAACTGTGTGTCATGTTACAGTATCCAAATGTATTAAATATACATGTTAAATATAACCTCTGCCTTGTTTTTGATGAATATTTAGGCCTACTACGCTACTGTATTTCAAGTTGGTCATTATGGCGGTACTTGGAGAGCCAAGTGTTTTCTGAAGTGGTACTTGATGAAAAAAGTTTGAGAAAATCGGATATAATGTATATGATTGATAGAATACTACGTTTTTTTGTAGTTTGCTTATTGTTTGTTATGGAAATATGAAGAAGAAAAAAATCCCTAAATTAAAGCCAAAAATTGAAGACACGTGGCATTTATCAAATAGGGATAAAACACTGCAAAAAATTAAGTCTCAGCAAGCTCCAATAGCATACATCAAGGTTTAAAACGAGTTGGCAACCACTAGAGGAGGAGTTATGATGCTGATTTAAAAATAATACTGATCAATGAAGCAGTTTCAAACAACTGTTGAGCAGCTACAAATACAATATCCTTTTTTTTGCAATCGACCAGTCACTTCACTGATGGTGAATACTAGTATGTGTATAGATTTATTTGGTATTTGACTATCTTAAAAAATGTTTTTCCAGAATGTTGCCTTAAAAAGAGGGGTTGTCTTAAATTCAGGGGTCGCTTTGTATTCATGGTTATTTTATATTCGGGTCAGAAAATCATCTTTTTTAAGACATTTAATCTTGCTTGGGTGTCAGTTTTTGATTGACCATATTATGGCCCAACCACTACAGGCATACAACAGTGGCGAGGAAACGGCAGTTCAGAACATTTTTGAATTGATCAATTTGATGTAAAACATGTTATAAATAAATATAAGAAATAGTCAAATGCCCACTCTTAACTAATATTGCAAAGGCTTTTTGCATAACCTTGCTACCCATTGACAAATTGATAAAAAGATATTAGCAAACACTAATATTAAGTGTTCGATAAGCCATGCCCTCTTCTAATTTGAATGCCAAGCCTCTTATACACAAATATGCCATATGAAAATATTTTTAATGACTAGATGAAATGAAATCTACCAATGAAAATCCTCTTTACCAAACTCTAAGTCCATTTTTCAGCAGAGCTTGGCCCCCGCCCAGCAGGGGAGGACATCTCCAAAGACTATTACGGCCTTTTGACAAGAGACAAGAGTCATTACTGTCAACTCCCTGTGCTTCAATGTGTATGGTCATCCAAGCATCAAGGAAACAAAGAAGCATCACTGTCGCCCCGCCGTCATTTGCAGTGCCACGCAAAGCTGTTATTAAATCCGTTGCTATGCCATTAGCACGGCTAAGTCGCAGAGTTCGGTGTGCTGAAACGGCCATACAATATTTTCACTTAGCTGTTAGGGATTGGTCCATTCTAGGGATGTAACGACAACAGGTATCAACGATAACCGGGGTAAAACTCCCTAGGGTTAGTACTTCCATTTTAAATTGGGACGATCAAAAAACCGTGATCGATAACTGCACTTCGATAAACTCAGGTACTGACTGGCACCATCTCGCTAGCTTAAAAGCTAACAATAAGACAAGAGACATCTTTCAACGAAACCAAATACCCAAATCTGAATTTAAATAAATTGCTGTCATAGCAACTAAGATACTTAATTGTGCACACTGAACTACATGCTGTGCTCTCTTACAGCAGAGTAATCCATCTATACTCGGAGGAATAGGTTTTTTCCGGTGTGTTCAAGGACCGATGAACAGAGTAGGACACCACAATGCCCGCCAGAAATAATAAATAGATTTTATTTGTTACACTCTTTTCATTTAAATACATCTTAAAGTGCTGCAGTACATACCAACAAAACAATACAAAGTTTAGCCATTAAAACAGATAAAATACTAAGATATATAACTTGGTCTAAAGATTTCTGATTGTGTGAAGTACCACTGATAGTCACACACACACTAGGTGTGGTGAAATTACTCTCTGCGTTTGACCCATCCCCTTGTTCCAACCCCTGGGAGGTGAGGGGAGCAGTGAGCAGGAGCGGTGGCCATGCTCGGGAATCATTTTGGAGATTTAACCCCCAATTCCAACCCTTGATACGGAGTGCCAAGCAGGGTGGTAATGGGTCCCATTTTTATAGTCTTTGGTATGACTCGGCCGGGGTTTGAACTCACAACCTACAGACCTCAGGGCGGACACTCTAACCACAAGGCCACTGAGAAGGTTTATAAGTATATATATAAGTATATTATAAGTGTATAAGTGTTTGAGCAAATTTAACAATACCACGATAATAATAACCGTTTTGGTCACGATAATTGAAGTGAATTATATTTACATAGCGCTTTTCTCTAGTGACTCAAAGCGCTTTACATAGTGAAACCCAATATCTAAGTTACATTTAAACCAGTGTGGGTGGCACTGGGAGCAGGTGGGTAAAGTGTCTTGCCCAAGGACACTACGGCAGCGACTAGGATGGCGGAAGCGGGAATCGAACCTGCAACCCTCAAATTGCTGGCACGGCCACTCTACCAACCGAGCTATGCCGCCCCATAACCGTGATATGAAATGTTTATATCGTTACATTACTAGACCATTTGTTTTCTACTCCCTTCTGTATTAGCTTGCTAGTCAAAGAGTCAACAAACCTTAGCACAGCTATGTTACATTTTAACAGCAACGCCATGCTAGTGTAGCGGCGCAACGTTGTGTTTCTGATCTTCCCTCCCTGCCACCGCTCCGAATGGGGAACGGATCCACGTCGCCCGATTGAGAGGTGAGTGTGCTAGCTACTAGGCTAAAAGCCCAAACTGCTAACCCAGCGGCAAGCAAACTCTTTGAAGTTTTCAGTGACACTGGCTGGCCCCCGCTACACTAACCCCCCTCAAACTCACTCACTCTCATCCGGGTCACAGCACTATGGTAGCGGCTCTGCGTGGTCAGGGAGTGAGGTTTACGGACGTACATCCTTACTCCCCAACTTTTAGTCCGGTGGTCAGCACACTTGCCTCTCAACACAAATGACCAGTGTTTGAGTACCCATACAGAATGCGGTGAATAGGCATGGGGGCCAAACCAGCTGGGTTACACAAGGTTAGCTAATTACTCGAGAATAGCTCCCACATCTACAGTGGACTGATAGTTGACAGGCCATTATTTTAAGATGTGTAGTGAAGCCTTTGTCCTTTTTTTTTTTTTTTTTTCAACAAAGCTGTGCTCCATGAAGTGGAACATATTAGATGAGCATTTTGCGGAGGGACCTTAAAAACAGCAGAGCATATATTCAATATTCTACATATCCACCTTCCAACACTGCTGACTAAATAGTCCCAAGATAGCCTTCTCTGGTCTTTTTACAAACAAAATATGCAGGAAATAACATTGCGCTTGTTAGCGTCTCTTAACAGCATGGATCTCCAACAAGGTGGAATATATCAAGAAGCATTCCATCTAATAGCTACAACCGAGCCTCGTCCCCAGACGCTTATTCCGAGGCCTGCTTCGCATCGAAAATAATATATTACCTCAATCCCTTTGCAGAGATAAACCCACAATGACGACACATACACACACGTCACTCCCTATCATATCACATCTTCTATGAACCGCAGTGTAGTGTACGTCTAACGCCCACAAGAGTCACACCGGAGTGGGTGTAGAGGGGTCTTGATGTGGTTACTCACCTGTGTGTTTAAAATTGTCCACCATCTGGGAAAGCTATGAGACTGTGTCCATACTCAGGCTGGAACCAGCAATAGGGCGTCAATGGAGGACAGTCTTAATGCTGGAAAAAAAAAAAACATATTTAGGAAATGTAGAGAAAACCCTAAAGCTTTGCCAAATCAACAGTTTTGTACATCTGTTGGTACTAAGGCGATCAACATTTAAAAGCCTGGAAGACTGTCTATTGTGTTCTGGACTAAGATTCTTTGGACGGACAAAAACAGACTAAGGGCAACTAAAATTAGAATGATGGGAAGACTTGGCAAAGGAACCGTAAATGAGTGCTTTATCCAAAACATACCACGTCATGGTTGAGGCAGTGCCTCAGTTTAGATGTAGGATGACACTAATTAAACAATGAAGTGAAGGGAATTAGTGAATCGTAGTCGCGATCAAAAGTTTTTTTTGTTTCATCTGACAACAGAACTTTCCTCCAGAAGGTCTTATCTTTGTCCATGTGATGTCAGATGAAACAAAAATTGAGCGGTTTGGCCACAATACACAGCAATATGTTCGGAGGAGAAAAGGTGAGGCCTTTAATCCCAGGGACACCCTTCCTACCGTCAAGCATAGTGGTGTAGTATTATGCTCTGGACCTGTTTTGCTGCCAATGGAACTGATGCTTTACAGAGAGTAAATGGAACAATGAAAAAGGAGGATCACCTCCAAATTCTTCAGGACAACCTAAAATCATCAGTCCAGAGGTTGGAACTTGGGCGCCGTTGGGCAATGACCCCAAACACACGTCAAAAGTGGTAAAGGAATGGCTGAATTAGGCTAGAATTAAGGTTTTAGAATGGCTTTCCCAAAGTCCTGACTTAAACGTGTGGACAATGCTGAAGAAACAAGTCCATGTCAGAACAAATTTAGCTGAACTGCACCAATTTTGTCAAGAGGAGTGGTCAAAAATTCAACCAGAAGCTTGTGGATGGCTACCAAAAGCGCCTTATTGCAGTGAAACTTGCCAAGGGACAAGTAACCAAATATTCACATTGCTGTATGTATACTTTTGACCCAGCAGATTTGCTCACATTTTCAGTAGACCCATAATAAATTCATAAAAGAACCAAACTTCATAAATGTTTTTTGTGACCAACGAGTATGTGCTCCAATCACTCTATCACTAAAAAATAAGAGTTGTAGAAATGATTGGAAACTCAAGACAGCCATGACATTATGTTCTTTACAAGTGTATGTAAATTTTTGATCGAGACTGTATATAGCGCTTTTTCTCTAGTGAATCAAAGCGCTTTACTTAGTAAAACCCGTTATCTACCGGTACATCTTTAAGCTCCTGGGAGCAAGTGGGTAGTGTCATGGCCAAGGACAACAGCACTGATGAGGTTGGCGAAAGCGGGAATCGAACCTGGAACTCTGAAGTTACCAGCACGGCCGCTCTACCAACCTAATATTGTAATACTATCACCCAATCTCGATAATGCATTTTTAAGACAGACTCCAGCTCTGTCTCGGTATGTCCTTCAATGGTGGCAAATAAACTACATTCCTTACAAGTAATATTATCACTGGAGGACGAGAATACAGCAACGCACGGACACACCGAACACGAAAAAAAGAAGCCATGCTAACGGCTAAACTTGCTTGAAAAAAAAAGTAGCTAAAACCGCATTACAGCGGAGTGTAACCAGCTATGCACAGCAAATGTTCAAGTAAGTACAAAGCAACTACACTGTGCGTACACTTCCGAAAACGACGCAGTACGTATGTCAGCAGCCAAAGGTGGCTCCTTTGTAAACTGATGTGAAAAGGTTCTGTTTGATTTCATATACCAAAGACTATATGGTTATCGTAAAAGGCTGCAATGTATATCACAATATGGATTTTAGGCCATAATTGCCCACCCCTATGTGGAAGAAATGAAGTTTGAAGCCAAATAAATGTAATATTCTTCAATGAGATAATCAAGCATGCTTTGATTAAACTAGATTTAATCTCCAATTCCAATTTGTGCCTACGTAAATCAAAACATAATCCGGAAATGCTTTAATCGTAGCAGGGACGTTTATTTACCTAAACTGAAAAGAGGACGGGGCGTTAATTGGAAGCAGGCGATATTTGGAAAGGCTGTTTTTTTCTTTAATTATTTAGAAAAACGTATTCTTTAACTTTGATCTGTGTGTAATCGCACATGTTGATTTGTGCATGAGCAGATGGAAAGGAAAATGTAGCTCTCGTTGACCCATAGTCATGTATTATTAAGTCACTTATTGCACAAAACAGAGCAACAGATCCAATGTTGTAGAGGTAAGGAGCAAAACTGTTGAGTCAGCAACAGTACCGTTAATTAGTTAATTGAAAACGAATTACCCAAAAGAATAACATATTAGGGATGTGAGTCTGACAAGAACTCATGATTGGATTCCGATTCTTTGGGTGACGGACACCCTGTACTGCAAAAAAGTTCTATGACAGCACTTTAGTGTTTTTAAGAATCTGCTGAAAAAAACGTGAGTCTCTCACAAGTTTTTTTTAACTGAACTCGCCACCAGTTGAATAGTCCAAATAATGAAAATGAGAGGAACTAAAATGGAACCTTGAGGGACACCACTGGTATAAATAAAACAAAGTTCAACAAATGACTACTGCATCTGAAGTAAACAAGCTAGCTACAGCAACACCTTAGTTACATTAATCGCACTACGAAAAAAAATGTGCATTTGCCAAGAAGGACCGGACTTAAAGAGGTGACTTGAGGAACGCCTCAGTTACGAAATCACAAGTTTGGACCGAAGGGTTCTACATTTGCTAGTGAAGTGAATTGATTAACTCATATTATGTTTTGCATGTGGTGAATGTTTATATTCTTCTGGGAGAAAGCAAATGGTAGGTATTTCAGTTTGGGCACATAATAACATATTTGTATTGACATTTGTGTGTGGATTGGATTAGTTCTCGCGGAAGAAAAGGCAATAAAATTGGACCTTGGTATGCAAAGGTGATGGCCCTATCCGTGAGAAGAGACTACATGTTAACTTAATGTCAGCATCTAAGATAGGACCTGCATCTGTTGTCTTTCCAGACACTTACACACGGACATCTCCTTTTATGGTCAGGGTGTGCTGTCCTGACTTAGCACACACCCAGAAGACAGGAAGGAGGAATATAAAACTGGTGGTTTGGGTTCTCCAAGTTAGGAGAGAGACATTTTCTTTACCTGACCTCCTCCAGGTACTGCATAGTCCTGTATTATGAAGCCCGCTTGTAATAAAGCAACTTTTGGCTCAGTAAAGCGTCTCTGCCGTCTCACATTTCTGTCCGGACGAGGACGAGGACCAGAAATACACATCACTAGCTAGGTTAAAATTCAATGCAAGGATCTACCAAAGTGGGCCAAGTTTATCCATACAACAACAGGAACATGCTAGTGCAGTGGTTCTCAAACTTTTCACACCAACTACCACTTCAGAAAACATTTGGCTCTCCAAGTACCACCATAATGACCAACATTAAAATTGTTATGATCCATTGCCCGGATCATAGTTTGTTTATGTTTATTTAGGTTTTGATTTACTTGTGGTTCAAGTTCTGTTTCAGCACCCCTGTTTTGTGTTTCTTGGTTGTCATGGGTACTGATTGTTTTTACCTGCCTCTGATTAGTGCACGGGAACAGGTGAGCGTACCGAACACTAATCAGAGGCAGGTGAAAAAAAGCAGCACCCATGACAACCAAGAACCACAAAACAGCGGTGCTGAAACAGAACTTAAGCCACAAGTGAATCAAAACCTAAATAAACGTAAACAAACTATAAACTAAAATACAGCAAAGTAGTAAGCCTCAATATTCATTAAAAACAAGGCAGAGGTTTTGTAACATTACATACAGTTTGAAAGGTAACATGTAGAATATAGGAAAATAAAACACTGTATGTTATTTAAGCGATTATTTGTCGTACCACTAGATGGAGCCCACGTGTGGTACACGTACCACAGTTTGAGAATCACTGAGTCTAGTGTGTTAGAATAATCATGTATATATTATCACACAACTCTTATGCTTAAGGGCCGTTGCTATAGTTATTATGAATTGTGCTGAAATTGTATTTGTCTTTGTCTGTGCAAAGCTGGCAATCCAAAAGATTGCAAGCCAGTCTCGTATCAGTGTTTGTTTCCAGAATATCGAGTACCGTGACGCAGACAGAGCAGAGACAAGGCGATATCACGACTGTCAGCACATTTGCATTTTTGTATAATCATATATAGTGTCTAACTGGAGCTGTCGAGATTACCCCCTTCCCTCAGCGACAGCTTCAGTGATGTAACCAGAGACCTTCCAAATAAATAGAGGAAGCACGTGGGCTAGACTTTAGAGCGTAGTTTGGATCTGTAACTAGAGTACAGCCCAAATAACGTCTCTCCTCAATTGAGCAAAATTTTAACTCTGTCTCTGCATGATTCCTTGCTTCTCGTCTGTTTAATAGATGTCATCAGTGTTTGAACCTGACAAGTGTTTTTGGAAATTTGCTGCAAAAATGTTTGTCTCCCACATTTTGAACTGAACTCGAGGGCCAAGTGTCATTTCCGGGCCGGTTTTGGCGCCTGGGACCACCAGTTGAATAGCCCTGACGTTGGATGAATCCAACCTTACTAAAGACAACAACCACATTCTCTCTGCTGCAGTTCAGCTTGCCTCACACAAGGTTATAAAAAATAGATGGTGCAGCAATAGCAACCAAGGCCTACAATGATAGCTTATGTTTCTTTAATGACTTCCTGGTTGTGCTTCATGCTTGCATACTGTCCAAATATGTTCGTTTCAGAGAGGAATCATTCATACGTAACCTATTTCAGTGTTTTTCAACCACTGTGTCGCGGCACACTGTGCCGTGAGATACAGTCTGGTGTACCGTGGGAGATTATGTAATTTCACCTAATTGGGTTAAAAATATTTTTTGCAAACCAGTAATTATAGTCTGCAAATGATGTGTTGTTGAGTGGTCGGTGCTGTCTAGAGCTCGGCAGAGAAACCGTGTAATACTCTACCATATCAGTAGGTGGCAGCAGGTAGCTATTTGCTTTGTAGATGTCAGGAGAATATGGAGCAGCGTGCAAGGAAAAAGGTGTCTAACACTTAAACCAAAAACAAATCAAAGGAGAGTGCCGCTAAGAAAAGGCATTGAAGCTTAGGAATGGCTATGAAAAACGAAACTAAAACGGAACTGGCTGCAAAGTAAACAAAAACAGAATGCTGGACGACAGCAAAGACTTACAGCGTGTGGAGCAGACGGCGTCCACAAAGTACATCCGTACATGACATGACAATCAACAATGTCCCCACAAAGAAGGATAGCGTCCGCACAACTTAAATAGTCTTGATTGCGGAAACAAAGCAGGTGCGGGGAATAGCATTCAAGGAAGACATGAAACTGCTACAGGAAAATACCAACAAAAGAGGAAAAGCCACCAAAATAGGAGCGCGCAAGACAAGAACTACAACACCAAAAAACTCAAATTAAAAGTCACGGCGTCATGACAGTACACCTACTTTGAGACAAGAGCTGTAGTGATGCATGGTTGGTTATGGTTTCAATTCATATCCAACAATTGCGAGAATAACTTTTTATTGTCAATATCGACTACTGACTTTCATTTTTCAATGATTTCTGCTGGTGGTGTGCCTCAGGATTTTTTTCAATGAAAAAATATGCCTTGGCTCAGAAAAGGTTGAAAAACACTGACCTATTTTATGTGCAGCGCCCTGGCAAGGAAACGGTTAAAGAAAAGAATTTGAGTAAAAGTGTATGTCGACTTAAAAAAATACTCAGGAGATGCAGATGAATGTGAAGAGTTTGATCTCTGTGGTAATCCAGCATTGCTAGCGGGGGGAGAAAAAGAACGTTGAGGTTGAATATGCGGCATCAGTCATGGAGGTGGCAACACAAGCAGCTCATTATTTTCTCTTAGCTCCACCTTCTTAAACTTTGTTTCCGTCAGCTTTCCGCACAGCCCGCTGTCGCCAAACGAGCTCAGCTGAGAAAGAGGTTGCCGCTGCTGTCGACATAACAGGTTCGGGCGTATTCTCGGAATGAAAAGGCGAGGAAGGCGCTGATCGACCGCGCTGTACTGTATGACAGCCAGCAAAGCCGCTGCAATGTGTGGGGCAGGTTTGCACCAGCCGACAGATGCGGGAAGATGAAAAGCCCAGAGTCCCGAAAGACTGCAGAAATGTTGCTGTGGATGTTCACATCTTTGACAGACATGCTTGAGACAACATCACATTATACAGTTCTGTACCATAAACGCGCGTCAAAACATGCATCAGTAGGAAGCAGCTCTACATTGTAAGCGATTTATGATGCAATCCGGCATGAATTGTGTCCATTTTTTTCGTGAAGACTGCAAACGGTGATGTTGCTCTACCATAAATGCTCCAATTAACACCTCTATTCAGTCCAAGTTGTTGTATGTGACGGTTAGATAGATGATTACAAGGCAACCGCGTTCAATCATTGTGACCCGCCTTCTTCCTAATTCAAACCTTTAAAGGGGAACATTATCACAATTTCAGAAGGGTTAAAACCATTAAAAATCAGTTCCCAGTGGCTTATTTTATTTTTCGAAGTTTTTTTCAAAATTTTACCCATCACGCAATATCCCTAAAAAAAGCTTCAAAGTGCCTGATTTTAACCATCGTTATATACACCCGTCCATTTTCCTGTGACGTCACATAGTGATGCCAATACAAACAAACATGGCGCATAGAACAGCAAGCTATAGTGACATTAGCTCGGATTCAGACTCGGATTTCAGTGGCTTAAGCGATTCAACAGATTACGCATGTATTGAAACGGATGGTTGTAGTGTAGAGGCAGGTAGCGAAAACAAAATTGAAGAAGAAACTGAAGCTATTGAGCCATATCGGTTTGAACCGTATGCAAGCGAAACCGACGAAAACGCACGACAGCCAGCGACACGGGAGAAAGCGAGGACGAATTCGGCGATCGCCTTCTAACCAACGATTGGTATGTGTTTGTTTGGCATTAAAGGAAACTAACAACTATGAACTAGGTTTACAGCATATGAAATACATTTGGCAACAACATGCACTTTGAGAGTGCAGACAGCCCAATTTTCATCAATTAATATATTCTGTAGACATACCCTCATCCGCTCCCTTTTCCTGAAAGCTGATCTGTCCAGTTTTGGAGTTGATGTCAGCAGGCCAGGGAAGCTAAGGTCGATATTCTTCTCTTGATCATCTTCGGTGGCATAAGGGACGGTGTGAGCCAAGACATCCAGGGGGTTTAGCTCGCTCGTCTGCGGGAACAAACTGCCGCCATTGCTTGCCGTGCTACCGAGGTCCTTTGTCCCTGAATTGCTCACACACTCCGGCAGATTCAATGGGGGTCTGGCGGCAGATTTCTTTGACTTTATCGTTGGAAATGCATCTTCTTTGAGTGTCGCAGGATATCCACACATTCTTGCCATCTCTGTCGTAGCATAGCTTTCGTCGGTAAAGTGTGCGGAACAAACATCCAATTTCTTGCCACTTTCGCATCTTTGGGCCACTGGTGCAACTTGAATCCGTCCCCGTTCGTGTTGTTACACCCTCCGACAATACACCGACGAGGCATGATGTCTCCAAGGTACGGAAAACAGTCGAAAAAACGAAAAATAACAGAGCTGATTTGACTCGGTGTTTGTAATGTGTTTGAGAAAATGGCAGATTGCTTCCCGATGTGACGTCACATTGTGACGTCATCGCTCCGAGAGCGAATAATAGAAAGGTGTTTAATTCGCCAAAATTCACCCATTTAGAGTTCGGAAATCGGTTAAAAAAAGATATGGTCTTTTTTCTGCAACATCAAGGTATATATTGACGCTTACATATGTCTGGTGATAATGTTCCCCTTTAAGATATGCACGAGCAAGGACAAAAAGAACAACGCCACAGCAGATTTGTTGGGGACTCGCCCATCTAAACGCTGTACAGCAACATTTAACGGCAGCAACGTGGTGTACAAAAGCAATTAGCGCAGCGTAAAAAACATTGGCAGTAACAGTTGTGGCTGTAGGCAACCTTGCGATGTAGCTCTCTTCTTGTCTCTCATGGACACACACCTGTTGTTGACTGTGGACAAGCGACTGCACGACATCAAGGCCGCGGAAAAGAGACTTACACACACAAATGCATACACAAAAATATACGCCACACACACATACTCTACCCCCCATCCAACGCCCTTGACGCAAATCCCTTAGGGGTGATGGGCGGATGGGCAGCGCCTGAAGAGCTGCAGCCTGCCATCGTGGCTCCCACTCCCTCCCCTCTGTTGTTAGTCACGAGATGTTGTAATATGTATATGTGCTTTGCTATGGAGGTTTTTTGCCACTCCAGACTGGGCCCCCTTAGGAGCCCAGTCAAGATTGTATTTTTTTACTTATCCTCCCCCAGCGTTGATCTTTTTCCCATCTTTTACGGGGCGCCTTGTGGCGACTCATCAGCGTTCCTGTTCTGTAACCCTGTACACTGTTTGTCTAATCTTGAACGGGTTTGTGCTGAAAACAATGTTTCGTTGTACTTGTGGAATGACAATAAAGACCTACCTATTAATTCCACAAGAAGGCAGTAGGCAGTATTGTGAACAGCTCTATCTAACTCTGCATGCTCTTTCAAATGTTGCCTCTCAGCTGTCGGTGCAAAACTTGTGCGTATTACACTTTATCTACTTTGTTTGGCGACAATTTCCTGTCCACTTGTTGAAATATTCATATCATGTTTATGGTAACCAAATCCATCAAGGTTATCATTTGAACAATTCCCCTTGTGGATCATTAAAGATTAAGTCTTTGTCTAAGTCTTTTGTTATCACGGTTATCAACAACACCTGTATGGAAGTGTTGTGTTCCGGCCGCGGCGTGTTGGACCTTATCAATCAATCAAAGTTTATTTGTATAGCCCTTAATCACAAGTGTCTCAAAGGGCGGCACAAGCCACAACGACATCCTCGGCTCAGATCCCACCTCAGGGCAAGAAAAAACTCAACCCAATGGGATACAATGAGAAAGATGTGGTTGGTGTACTGTAGCAAAACTTCACAATCACTTGGTAAATGCTCTTCTTTGTCCCGCCCATTGGAGTCTATGGACGGTGGACTGGCCTCGGTTGGCCCGGATGCTGGGCTTTTTGTATGATGATCTGTCTGAGCCTGAACCCCACTCAGAGATTTTGAAACCATTCAGTGAGCATTTTTCAAGTTTCATTGCATTGTTCCGAGTCGATCTAGAGACTTTTTTGTTCATTAAAAACGACTGGTGAAGGATATTTTTTTTCATGACGTGTTCTTAAACCGCCAAATTGTTCCCGCCTGCTGTTCTTAAGTTGGTGAATACCAAATGGTTAGCACGTGCGTGTCTATCATAATTTGCATATAAACATGCCCGTATTTCCCCAATATGCATATGTAAACACCCTTAATTCCGTAATTTGTATAGGTAAACGCCCTTAATTCCCCATATAAGGGCACAATTCCGGCGGAAAAGCCGAACATCAAACACACGGAGAAAACACAAACAGATTACAGAAGAGAAATTCGTATTATCCCGCAGGGGAAATACATAATGTCAAAACGTAAGTTTAAGAAAGGGGGGACTGCTGAAGTAGCCTAAAGTGTTCAAATAAATATTTGTCACTTCGGGCAAATAGGTCTACATGGTCGTGAAATATGCGCTCCCTCCCCAGGGCACGATCTGTGGCATCTTGCAGTAGCAGCAAAAGCATTGCCATTGTGTGTGTGTGTGTGTGTGTGTGTGTGTGTGTGTGTGTGTGTGTGTGTGTGTGTGTGTGTGTGTGTGTGTGTGTGTGTGTGTGTGTGCGTGTGTGCATAAGCGCGCACAGGCACACAGTATTTTGAAATGTCTATATATTAGTCATTTTGCTATATGTCTGTCTGTCTTACCTATCTCTATCCATCTATGATATTAATTTAACATTAGACAATAGAAGTAAGGGAACTTGTCACATTTAATAACAAATAGGCCACCCTAAGAGTGCTCTGAAACACTCGTAGATTTTGTTCTTACTTACGAACAAATCCCGGCTAAGAAAACATTGGTGAATACAAAAATCTCCTTAAAAACTTTGTAAGTGGGCCAAAGAACAAAATTTGTTCTTAAGAACGGTTGCTGAATGGGGCCCACTGTGCTTGTCTCACTGGGATGGATGTTTATGGCACACTCTCGCCAAAAGAGATTCTTTCATTTCTTTAAAATTCACCACTTTACAAAAGTCTCTAATAGTTTTATTGCTAGTTGTTATTTGATAACGAGGGCTCGGATTCCTCACTTAAATACAGCTAAAAAGACCTTAATGATCCCTCCTGCTATGTCTCCTTATTCTCTGTCAGACCAGGTAATTTAATAATGTACAAGCAAGTACAAGCAAATGAATGTATGGTAAACACTGCATTTTTCAACCTTTTTTGAGCCAAGGCGCATTTTTTTCATTGAAAAAATCCGGAGGCACACCACCAGCAGAAACCATCAAAAAACGAAACTCAGTTGACAGTAAAAAGTTGTTGTCGCAATTGTTAGATATGACTTTCAACCATAACCAAGCATGCATCACTATAGCTCTTGTCTCAAAGTAGGTGTACTGTCACCACCTGTCACTTCACGCCGTGACTTATTTTGAGTTTTTTGCTGTTTTCCTGTGTGTAGTGTTTTATCTTCTTGTCTTGCGCTATTTTGGTGGCGTTTTCTCTTTTTTTGGTATTTTCCTGTCGCAGTTTCATGTCTTCCTTTGAGCGATCTACTTTGTTTTAGCAATCAAGAATATTTCAGTTGTTTTTATCCTTCTTCGTGGTGACATTGTTGATTGTCATGTCATGTTTGGATGTACATTGTGGAGGGCGTCTTTGCGCCACAGTAAGTCTTTGCTGTCGTCCAGTATTCTGTTTTTGTTTTACTTTGTAGTCAGTTTAGTTTTCATTTTGTTCTGCATAGCCTTCCCTAAACTTAAATGCCTTTTCTTAGGGGCATTCACCTTTTATTTATTGTTGGTTTAAGCAATAGACACCTTTTTACCTGCCCGCTGCCTCTTGCTGTTTTCGACATCTACAAAGCAATTAGCTACCGGCTGCCACCTACTGATATGGAAGAGTATTACACGGTCACTCTGCCGAGCTCTAGACAGCACCGACCACTCAATAACAACACACAATTTGCAGACTTCAATTACTTATTATTTTTAACCCAAATAGGTGAAATTAGATAACACTGGTCTAATGATTGTAAGATTTTAAGGATATCTGTATTTGTCGTACTGTATGCGAGCATAACCTTAAGGGCGCACCATAGATGCCAGTTACAGTCACATTGTATCCAAAAAGGAAAGAATGTTGGCAGGAGGTTGCATGTGTTAGTCTGTTGTTGCACTTTGTGTATCCGCACTTGTAACAGCAGTCATAGAAGGGGATCTAGCCAAGATCAGAGCGAGAGACGCAGGAGATACTGACCTGAATATTAACATACAGCGACCCTATAGCGCTTTTTAATTATTGATCGCCAATGAGCATTTGCTGCCTAAGCCAACATGGGCTCCAGGAACAATCAGTTGAAAGGATCCTACAAGCGCAAAGCTTCAGAAGTACACCGCCATGAAACATTCATGGAGCAGCTCGTTTTGAGTAGACAGGTGGCACGTAGGTAGGTAGCACTTGTAGCATCACACCACCAGGACCGTTTAGTGCAGGAGTGTTGTTCCCGATGGGAAACGAAAGACTGCTTGGTGGTGCCAGTGTGAGCGTTTATCTTCAAATTTGCTTTAGAATCACATATTCTGAACATTTCAGGAGGTGGTACTCAATCCTAAGTGGTAATTAAAAGTTAAAAAAGACATGGCTCTTATGTGGTCTTAATGGGGTTGGAGGGTGGTGGGCTGGGTTTAAGAAGGATTCACATGGTGCTAGTGGCGTGCGTCCTTCAGGCAGGCTGTGTGTGTGTGTGTGTGTGTGTGTGTGTGTGTGTGTGTGTGTGTGTGTGTGTGTGTGTGTGTGTGTGTGTGTGTGTGTGTGTGTGTGTGTGTGTGTGTGTGTGTGTGTGTGTGTGTGTGTGTGTGTGTGTGTGTCACCATCTGTGGCCTGCCTGGTCACTCGCCCACATTTTTCATTACGCCAGTGGCTCCCTCAGAGGAAGAGTGTTGGAGGCCGTGTTGAGACGCACTGTTGACTCCCTCCCGCGACACTTGCAAGCACACATGCAGGTCATCTAAGGAAGTTTTGGTTGTTGTGGTTTTTTTTTTTTGTTGTTGGTTTTTTAAAAAGGGGGGAGGTTTACGCAACAATTTTTCTTTACGTGAATGCTTTTAGCCAATGTGATGCAGCCTGAACATTCAAAAGGAGTCTCAAAGAAATGTTTTTAATGAAAAAAACTTTTGAAAAAAAAGGACCCGCTCAGTTTAAAAAGGTCTCCGAAGATGCAGAATTGCCTTTTAACCATGTTCTAAGAGTAATATGTGTTCCGAAAGTTTAAAAGAACCTAACTAGAGAAAAATCTATCATTGTAAATATATACAGAATATGCAGTCGTGGTCAAAAGTTTACATACACTTGTAAAGAACATAATGTCATGGCTGTCTTGAGTTTCCAATCAATTCTACAACTCTTATTTTTTTGTGATAGAGTGATTGGAGCACAGACTTGTTGGTCACAACATTCATGAAGTTTGGTTATTTTATGAATTTATTATGGGTCTACTGAAAATGTGAGCAAATCTGCTGGGTCAAAAGTATACATACAGCAATGATATTATTTGCTTACATGTCCCTTGGCAAGTTTCAATGCAATAAGGTGCTTCTGGCAAGCTTCTGGTTCAGCATTGTCCACACGTCAGTACTTTGGGAAGGCCATTCTAAAACCTTAATTCTAGCCTGATTTAGCCATTCCTTTACCACTTTTGACGTGTGTTTGGGGTCATTGTCCTGTTGGAACACCCAACTGCATCCAAGACCCAACCTCCGGGCTGTTGATTTTAGGTTGTACTGAAGAATTTGGAGGTAATCCTCCTTTTTCATTGTCCCATTTACTCTCTGTAAAGCACCAGTTCCATTGGCAGCAAAACAGGCCCAGAGCATAATACTACCACCACCATGCTTGATGGTGGGAATTTTCTTTATGGCCTACTAGTGACTGCAGTGTTTCCCCACACATTCATTTATTTGTGGCGGCCCGCCACGAAAGAATTACGTCCGCCACAAATGGATTTTTCGGCTTTTGACTCGCTCGACCGCTCATAAAAGCAATGGGACTCTGTCTGTGAATGTACCTTGTAGTTACAACTCCGGTGCAGTAGGTGGCGGTAGCGTACTATGCATTGTAACTCCGCCAATAGCACTTAATTCACCTGGTGGGCCAGAAGAAGAAGAAGAAGAAGAAGAAGAAGAAGAAGAAGAAGAAGACGGAGTAAAAGAACGGACCGACCGGATCAAAATACGAGGGTAATATAGGTTGTAGGTAGATAAATTATAGCTGCATCGCTCGCGGCTCGTCATATATTTAACGTTAATCCGCGATTTCACCGAGCGTTTCACTGACGGTAAGCAGCCTGACGCTGCTTCATTAACACCGCCGCTGTTTGACTCGGGCAGACGCACGTAGTAACAGTCACGTGTTACAATACCGACGAGCTAACATGTCCAGGTTATAACCCTGTTGTCAATAAACACACATGGAGACGGTGCTTTAGATACTGCATTAATAATGAAGCTAAATTGTCCACTGTAGCATGTGAATGCAATGAAAAGAATAAAATCTGAGCCAACCAGCTGTTAAAATGTTGTCCAGGTTAATGTTTTGACCATTAAAGGCCCTTCATTTCAAGATTTCAACTGTGATCGGGCTTTAAACAGGTGGCTGACCTGTTCAGATGGGTGTAACTCAGGGGTGCTCACACTTTTTCTGCAGGCGAGCTACTTTTCAATTGATCAAGTCGTGGGGCTCTACCTCATTCATATATATATAATTTATATTTACTTATTTATGAAATATATGTTTTTGTTAACAAGTTAAAGGTGTTTAAAGATAATACAAGCATGTTTAACACATATTGTTAATAAATTAAAGGTGTTTAATGATAATACAAGTATGTTTAATACATATAGTTAATATTGTTAACAAGTTAAAGGTGTTTAATGACAATACAAGCATGTTTAACACATATAGTTAATATTGTTAACAAGTTAAAGGTGTTTAAAGATAATACAAGCATGTTTAATACATATAGATTCCTTTCTTTCATGAAGACAAGAATATAAGTTGGTGTATTACCTGATTCTGATGACTTGCATTGATTGGAATCAGACAGTGGTGCTGATAACGTCCGCATTTTCGAATGGAGGAGAAAAAAAGTCCTCCTTTCTGTCCAATACCACATGAAAGTGGTTGGTTTTTGGCATCTTATTTGTCCAGCTTCTGTACTCCTCTGTATACACTTTACAAGAAATACATTGTCGGCAAACTCCGTAGCTTGCTAGCTTGTGCACGCCAGCTTTCTGAGACTGTTATTTTGTTAGCGCAACTGTGCAGTCGGTCTTTGGAGTTTTGACGACAGGTACGGCGCCAGAGTCTGTTGAAATAAAGTGTTTCTCGCCTTCCTGTCGGTAATTTTAATGAGCTAAATATGTACATAAAGTGTTGTACTTATATTCCAACTCTGCGTTCTTCTTGGTCATCGCCGCTGCCGCCGTCACCCCCCGCCCCCCGACCACACCACCACAAATAGATGCCTGTCCTGTGGGAAACACTGGACTGTGATTTGAATATTTTGGAGTTTGCCCTTAAAGTACCAGTAGAGTGGGGAAAAACAAGTTGACTTTATATACTTAATTGTAGAGGTGGGGAAATAATTGATTTTTAGATTAATCGCAATTCGGACATGGACGATTATAATTGATTAGTAAACATCAATAATCGATTTATTTATTGTAAATAATGTAATGCAGACCGTTTCTAAAATGTGGCTGAGTGCAGCAAGCCACCTCACAGAGAGATCCGACCAGCTCCTTTATTATAGGGCACTTATGTTTCCGTTTTGCACACATTTAATAACATAATAAATGTGATGGGAATTATAATAACAGTTTTTTATTACAATTTCACTGTTTTTAAATGTTCCAAGTGATAAACGCTTATTTAGTGAAACGAAAATACATTTAAAACTACATCAATTAACATTGAATTAAAGATGCATCAATCATCGATTTTTATTTGAATCATAGCTCCTGAATTGTAATCGTAATCGAATCGTGAGGCGCCCAAATATTCCCACCTCTTCTTGTGTTTCATTGCATCCATTAATCCACATCCAATTGTAATTACAATCTGCAAGGTATGTGAAAATACCATCTTAACATCACAAATTGCCACAAATTCAGGCGGCCATTTTGAATATTCCGGTCCGAAGATCTTCGCCAATTTACGTAGCTTCCCCGTCACTGGAGTAACGCTTTTGCACCCTGACCATGTTAACAGATCAGTCATACAGGAAATAATCAGAAATTGGAAGGATGTGCTGTATATCATTCACAATCCTTATGTAAGGCAAGAACACATATGCTTGCCAGTTTTTTATGCATTTGAAATCGTAAATGAATAGTTAACAATTGAGTGAACAAATCGAGGGTCCTCTATAGTGCCCATTACACCCCCTCTAAAAACATCCAGAAACCGCCAACAATACTCTATTCACATATTGTCACCTGAAAATTAACCAAATATGAACGATATTGTTATAACAAGCGCCAACGCAGAGTGCCTATTTTAGCTGCACTTTAATAGCAGTGAGCTGATGCTACTTCACACTGCTAGTGTTGACACAATATAAGCCGGCAGCTGCTTCTGCTTTGTCTCAAACCTTCTAAAAGTAAATTCTAGATTATAATTCATGCATCTCTCAACTGGTAGTAGACAAATGTGGCCATGGATCGACATTAGTTACTGCAACTTTTTTAAGCCTGCGACAGATTCTTCATCTAAATCGAATTATGTGAGCGTCCTGTCGGTCGTCATCCCAGCTAGAGTGGAAATATTACAGTAAGTGTTTGTTTTATTATGGTTTATTATGGTTAGTTTGTATGTAGCAATGCTTTTGATGCTACTTAGTGTTTCAATAAAGCTGCATCCATTTAGCACTCGGCTTCTTAAACTTGAAGTTCAACCTCCTTTTGTCCGGGCTCAAAAATATAAGGTTCTGGATCATCATTTTTCCCAAAGTAATCGTTGGCTCTCACAACGTCTGCTTGATTAGCGTTGATGAGGAAGGGATCTGTGGTTGGTACTTCTACGTGACAGATCACATGACTGGCTTCCTCATTAACTCTCAAAATGGCTTGGGAATCACCGTGAGATTGATACTATTTTGATCATATCTATTTATTCGCAAGCTTTGGAAGTATGTTGGTGTCATAAATCAGATATATAGGATAATAGCATTAATATATAGGAAACTTGTTTTTCAATCTACTGGTACTTTAAAGCTTTCTTGTGTCCAGGTACTTACTTCATAATTTTATAAACAATAACAAAAACGGCCAAGACAATTTTGTGATAATAAAAACAATATGAATTTAACCACTGTAATAGACCATATATTGATACTAAACTTGGTATCGTTACTGTGGATATTTGCAGAGATCTCACCACCTTTGTTTACATTCCAAAGCTCTAGCTGGCAGTTAAATATTCCTACGGTTTGTAGTGTAGCATTTTTAGCTATTCCTCATCTTGCAGTGATGACACTTGTAAGAAACATAATTTATTTGCCGCCATGGAGGCAAGAATAGAATAGAATACCTTTACTGTTGTTGCATTAAAAATACAACGTAATTGGAGCGCTGCTCCAGTAAAATGCTTAGTCACACATAAAAACAAAATCATCAAAGACATGTAAATCACAAAATCAAACACACAACAGATATAGTTATAAATAATAGCAGTGTTTAGCAAAGTTAAATAACCAATAGAAAAAACAGACCTGTGACTTGGAAGTGCAAAGGGATGTTAGCCACTAGCGAGAATACTATGTTGTATTGTGAACGCGGTTGTTCGATTGTAGCTGTCAAATTTGCGGGTCATATCTAGAATATGTCATCAACATGCATTATCACCTTATAACTTAGATCCTTAATATATCGCACAACCCTATTTAATATGTATTAGGCTGGACAAGTGCGAGATACAGTACAGTGTATTTTGTAAAAAAGCAGTACTTCTTAGGCCATGTCTACACTAAGCCGGATAACCCCTTAAACGAATAATTATTTAGCCTAAGCATCCTGTCAGCCACACTAAACCCTCGTTTAAGGTTCCCTTCCTTGGATAATTTTTTTACACGGGTAAGTGCGCCGTGTATTTCTTGAATCTCCGGCTCTTAGCTTTGTATGGACTCATTGATCATTTACAAACTGAGTTCAGACAGGAAGTGACATCAGAAAGAACGCGCCACAGCCAGCTTCATAACAACCAGTTCGGTAACTCGGCGGCAACCACTAGAAAGATGGAGGAGAGTCATCCAGACATGCCCGTGTTTCTCCTTCTTCTTCATATAATGGCGCTTTTAGAAATCACACATCAATACCTTAAGAGAAGGAAACGGGCGATTGCAGCTATTTGGGATACAACACATCTCAGACAGCAACATAGCAATGTTGAGCGACGGTTTTGGATAAGGCCTGGAAGAACGGCAGCCTGGTGGGATATGTTTGTCACCGAGTGTGTTGTGCCAGAGGAACGGCAAGAGATTTTCCAGGTCCAGGTCAACTGTGATTCTACTTAATGAAAAACTTTGTCCATTTGTCGAAGGAGCGACAATGACAATGCGGGCTCCCGTGGACAAGGGAAGACTATGAAAAATAGCGAATGTACCATGAATTGATTTACGTGGACTCCGACTTAAACAAGTTGAAAAACTTATTCGAATGTTACCATTTAGTGGTCAATTGTACGGAATATGTAGTGAACTGTGCAATCTACTAATAAAAGTTTCAATCAATCAATCAATGCATTTGGACTGGCAAAGCAGACTGTCAGTTATTATCCGCGATGTATGTTAATCGATTACTCAACGTCTAGTTTTGTACTCCATAACTGTTGTGAAGCCATGAAGTGGTTGTGGCCGTCAAGTACGACCGCCAATTTCGGCCTACAAGCACAGTGTCCTGTTGTTGTTGTTAATGTTATTTATCACATTGTTTACTTTCACACGTCCATTAAAGATATGATTCATGTATGATGGCTCAGGTGTGATTCACTACAATAGTCTAACAGCTGCTAATGGTGAGGCAAGCAAGGTTTACTGTTAAAAGAAATGTGGCAATAGTCTACATTGAAACAGTGTAAGAACACACTTCCAGGTCAGAGGTGACTATGACACGCGCATTTTTTTCGCGCATGCGCACTGGGTTTTAAACGGTGGCATTGTTGTGTGTGGACTAGTGTTGTAACGATACCAATATTTTGGTACCGGTACTAAAATTATTTCGGTACTTTTCTAAATAAAGGGGACCACAAAAAAATTGCATTATTGGCTTTATTTTAACAAAAAATCTTAGGGTACATTAAACATATGTTTATTATTGCAGTTAATTCCTTAAATAAAATAGTAAACATACTAGACAACTTGTCTTTTAGTAGTAAGTAAACAAACAAAGGCTCGTAATTAGTCTGCTGATGTATGCAGTAACATATTGTGTCATTTATCATTCTATTATTTTGTCAACATTATAAAGAACAAGTGGTAGAAAATGTATTATTAATCTACTTGTTCATTTACTGTTAACATCTCTTTTAACATGTTCTATCTACACTTCTGTTAAAATGTAATAATCACTCATTTGTCTGTTGTTTGATACTTTACATTAGTTTTCGGTGATACCACACATTTAGGTATCGATTCGATACCAAGTAGTTACAGGATCATACATTGGTCATATTCAAAGTCCTCATGTGTCCAGAGATGTATTTCCTGAGTTTATAAACATAATATACATTTTTTAAAAACGAAAGAAAATGTTGTGATGCCAAAAAAAATTGACGTAATCATAGTGGTATCGACTAGATACGTGCCTGTACTTGATATCATTACAGTGGATGTTAGGTGTGGATCCACCCATGGTGTTTGTTTACATTGTGACGCCGGTGAGCTATTGTATCCTCCTACGTTGTTTAGGGAAGCATGTTTAGCTATTCCTCGTCCTGCAGGGATGATACTTGCAAGAAACTTACTTTATTTGTCACCATGGAGGCGAGGATTAGTAATTTAGAAGGAGTTAAAACACTGCCGACAACTAGCTAGATATGTCTTAAAGCATCTCTTCCTGAGGGCGTTTCAGTGTTATAACTTCACCTTTATCGTTAGTTTTTAAGCCAAAATGCGTCCGTTCTCCCTTTTCTGTCTACACACTGTGTCTGCTTGTAAGTACTCCGTGATTGTGTGCCGCCGAACATGCTCCTTTGCTCGTAAAACCAGCGATGTCACGACGTGACTTCGACGCGGGCGCAGGAGGGGGGCGGGACCGGTACGTTTCAGAGACAGTATCGTACTGAAAATGATTAATTAGTACCACGGTACTATAATAATACTGGTATACCGTACAACCCTAGTGTGGACACGAATAAGGTTAGGTGGGATTTACCCTGGATAACTTTATCCAGCTTAGTGTAGAAGGGGCCTTAGAGCCACACACTGTCGGAGACATGCGTGGACAAACACAGCTCATTAGCATTAAAGCTACAGACACACAAATCAGTGTGGTCCCAGAAGGGCTTACTAAAATCACTTTTAAACTGTCAAATTCCACACTGCCTGTTCTTGGGGCTGTATATCATATTAAGAGATAAATATGTTGTCCCACCATTATGTCTTCCGTCGTCAGTCTGATTAACTGCCCAAAACGCACTCGTACACATACTTTCCTGATTTGTGCAGAACGGGTTTATCATGATGAGTTTTTGCTGCCGGAGCCCTACATTCTGCAGTATGATTGTGGTTGTTGTTCAACAGTAACAAACCTCGTCTCACTGCAGGAATACGCTTCTTTACGCGTTTCCTTCAATTTTCTTTCAAAGCTCTTCTACAGTGCTTTACAGCGCTTCGGGGTCAGACGTGGGACAGAAGGGGATTGAGCTTTGAGGATAAGGAGGCTTGCACATTTGCATATTTGACAACATTAAAGTGTTTGCACTACAGAAGTTATTTTACTATTCTCAGGTTCAGACATCTTGTGTTTTTTAATCAGTCACCGCTCAGTTTGGATTAGCATTGCCACTAAAAACTGATCCACAGGGAGCTCTTGCATGGGTGCCCAATATGGACAATTGATATAATCAGAGAGCTTGTTTATTACATTGTGAGAGTCATCTTAAGAGTAAAAATAAACGGACTAAAAAGTAACAAAAACAATCAATGCCCACAGTTTATTTACCCACAGAGGAACCCAACTTGACCATCTCATTGAATCAAATAGATTATTTCTTCCTGATATAGTGTACTCTATAAAAAAAAAGCTAAAGTTTGTAATACTAACTTTAGGATGCCCCAAAACTACACCTTCCTTATTCTGCAAGCATTTCAGAAAGAAGAAAACACTATAAATCTGGACCCGGGGGCAGCAAAGTGTGGCTGTTCCATAAACAAATCTAAATGAAATACAGACAGTGGGTAGCAAGTCCTGAAGCCAAACATATCTTGTAGCCACAGTTTAACTTTCCGCTGCTCTATGGGAAGCAGTGGACCAAAGCCCTCCTGGCTGAAGGACAAGTTTTCCTCTCAGCCTCTTTCAAGAGTTCGCAGCTACAAATTTAAAATGCGTCTAGAGTAGCTCTGTGGCCATTTCTCACTGCAGTTGTCAACTCCCAGACAGCCCCCAACCCCTGTTGTGAAACCCCAGACCCCGATTTCCTCACAGTTTCCTCCAGGGAAACATTCAATCCACCAGTGCCACCTCAGTCCTTAGGGTTTCTCCTTCCTGCTGCCTTGTACAGACACCCATGACATAGCGCTTTACGGATTCCAGAGAGGCTTTCAGCCCCCCGCCACAACAGATCAATAAAGACAAAATACCGGAGAAGGCGCTGCAATATTATTGGAAACCACCTGGCGAGCGTGGCCTAATTTAAAAATGGGCCAATATATCAAGGGTGACAGGAGAAGCAAACACAAACGGTGCTGCAACAATACAAAATGTACCACCTGGATGTGGTCAGTGTTCATTTAGGAAAGGTAAAGAATGTGGCGTCCAAACTGAAGGGTTATGCCATCATTCATACAGCGCTTTTAATCCAAACTACTCCAGTTCTGATTGGAGGCGTCTGACAGGGCCATCAGATGAGAGGGAAGAGCTGATGCTTTGTTCTGTTGTGCAATCAATTTACTACAGACAAATCCCTTTGATAGTACATCTCGGTAATGGCCCCAATGTCATCAGAGGTTTGAACCCAAAATGTGATATGGCAAGCGTATAATAGGATGGGACTAACCTAAAAACTGTGCGTGCAAGGATGAGGGAGTTTGACCACAATGAAACCGGGACGGGCAATCATTCCATTAAGTTTGACAGTGACATTGAATTAAGCAAAAAACCAACATACGTCCATCAAGTCCATAAAAAAGTTTTATCATTTTTACACATGGTTAGAGCCACATTAAAAGGGAACTGCATTTTTGGGGGATTTTGCCTATCATTCACAATACCTATGTGAGACGTAAATAAACGCTAGCAATGTCAGCTAACTTAGTAGGTAATGGGAATTCTATTCCGCCTATAAAGACCTCTAAAAAAACCTCAATCACATTTTAAATACATTGTGTAAGTATGTATGTAATGTAACAGGCACATTGATAACAACATGTAATACTTAACTATTAAAACATTACCGGAACATTTTTGGAGGGTGCATAGATTTCACAGAGCGCAGTGCAGCGTTCGCTATTTCCTTCAACAACAACTACTTTAAAGCAAATGATAATCCAGAACCTTACATTCTTTAGCCTGAATATAAGGTTTAGAAGCATACTGATAAGCAGATCCAGTTCTGGTGAAACACCAAGTATCATGTAGCACTATTGCTAAGTGCTAAAGAAGGAATACAAACTACAAACAAAATAAGATAATCACTTACTGTACAATGACTGCTCTCACTGGGATGCCAACTGGTGGGATGTTTCTATCTTTCAGCACTAGACTTGTGTTCCACGTTTAGACGATGAATTAATCATAATGCTCATTCCTCAGGTAAAAAATGCATTAACAATACGGCAACATCATAAGTGCAACATCACAGTAGCACTTAAAATAATCTACACAGTCTCAGGTCACGCACAAGCGTTCACACTGGTGGTCTCGTATAGTCAATAAGAATGTTATCATTTTAAAAGAAATATAGACTCTAGATAATCCACAAAGTCAAATGTTCGAGTTCCTTTGCTCATGCATGAGCATCGGCACGATGAATGTCTTGTATAATAATACGTATAATAACGTACAGTCGGGGGTGGCGACCCATCAGCCACTGATAAGTATCGGACGATTTTCGGGAAAAATTATGTGACAGAAAACGCTATTATTAGCAAACAACAACCAAAGCTAATGCACGTGCTTGTGTTACTGTACATACCGTAGTTACGTCATTAGGTCCAAGAACAGGTTTGTTCAACTAAATTATTTTTTACTACTGCCATATTTTCCGGACTATAGAGCGCACTAGTATATAAGCCTTAATTTCAGAATAAAAAATTGTTTTTGAATAATAGTTGCAACGGACTATGAGCCGCAGATATATACGTTGTGAAATTAGTTATTTACACAGAATATTTCTGTATTTGTTTATTTACATACCTTAATTGTTTCCAAACGATGTCTGTAACACGGCAGTAAAATGGGTGATCAAACAAAACAGAAGTCCCCATCATGGACCCACTGGCTGCGAAAGCGAGCTCTCCAATCAGCTAAACAGACTCAATAACTCCACGGTAACATTTTGGCAAACTTACTGAGGAATTTGTGAAACTGATACAATGCAAAAAGAATGCCATTGTAAGTTTTTTTTTTGATTGAAACTTTTATTAGTAGATTGCACAGTGAAGTACATATTCCGTACAATTGACCACTAAATGGTAACACCCGAATAAGTTTTTCAACTTGTTTAAGTCGGGGTCCACTTAAATTGATTCATGATACAGATATATACTATTTTCATAAAACAGTCAAGTTAACAATGCTAACATAGACACTTGTAAACGTTTTAGCATATTAGCTCATGCTAACGACGCCAGGTTGATTACATTACGGTAGCACGTACAAATATGCATGAAAACGCAAAGCTGCCAAACCTAGCACTTTGAGCGTGACAGTCACGCAATTTAACCCTTTTTCACGCCACACTTGACATTTCTCATGCATAAATTTCCCCTTTCAATACTTTAATTTTGGCCAGCCCTTCGTTGCAGAGAAGTCGCTGTGACGTCCTTGCTACAATCCGTGAGCGTATCGACTTGAATGTTTTGCCGATAAGGCAAATCTGACTGGTGACTGGATCGAGATGGAAGGGGATAATGGCGAGGTATAGGTGGAAGACGTACTCAGATCGGACTAGAGGAGAGAGGGAATAACCTATGGAAAATAGAGTGCTGGTAAAAGTGTATAAGGTGTCACGGCCCAAGCGCACACTAGTGCGCATTCAACTGTGCGCTGCGCTGGGCGCACCTCCAAGAGCGTGCCAGGCGCGCGTTACTCCGGCTGCAGCAAGCGGCTACATTCAATCATCAGCAATCAACGCACCTGTCGCTGATGAGAAGACCTGCCTTCTTATGCCAGCGCAAGCTGCTATCCTTTGCCAGAATGTAGCTACCTGTTCCTGTACAGTAAGCCGAAATTCTACAAGCTTAATGCATACTCTCTCTCTCTCTCTGTTTCTCCCCCTCTGTGTTGATTGGTCTCGTGTCCCCCTTGTCGTCTTCCTGCAGCCTACCTCCGTTCCCGCGTTACGAGATGTGTGTCTCGTCTCCCTATGTTCCTCTCTGGTTCTCTGGCTGCCTCTTTTGGATCTCGACCTCCCGCCTGGAAACGGACTTTGACGCCTCTCTATTGCCCCCGACTTCCTGCCTGCTCACAGACCTCCGAGCCAGCCTTGCCCCTCTTTGGACTTCCGCCTCTTGCTCAACACTACTGGTAATACTCAACATTTAATTCCCACACATAGTCGCACACCATACACATATTTGGGTTATTTACACACTTCATTTATAATATACTGTATATATATATATATATATATATATATATATATATATATATATATATATATATATATATATATATTGTATGTATATATAAATAAACAGAGTTAAACGTCTCTGCTGTCTGTGCCGTCTTCTTCCCCTGTGCAAACCGTAACATAAGGGAGGGAAAGGGAAAGAAAACATTTTGATGGAGATAAACAAGATTATATTGAAATTTAAATCAAACAGCGACATGAATGAGATTAGCTTTATGACACTAGTTGTGGAGCAAGAAAATCAACACCAGTGGCAGCGTTAAAAG
Organism: Nerophis lumbriciformis; assembly: GCF_033978685.3. Classification (NCBI taxonomy): domain Eukaryota; kingdom Metazoa; phylum Chordata; class Actinopteri; order Syngnathiformes; family Syngnathidae; genus Nerophis; species Nerophis lumbriciformis. The sequence continues at coordinate 33,195,063 of NC_084560.2, forward strand.
TAGAAATTAATGAAAAGTTTATCAACTGTCAGCAGTTTATTGGACAAACTAAAAAGGGTCCAGGCAAGGACATCACACTCATCAAATATTACTCAATTGCCAATAAAAAGAAACTACAATGATCAAGAGTTTTGGATGGATAATAGGAGACATATTTAAAAAAAGTTCAAATTTAAAATATTATAGTTAGCCCAACAGTTCTAATTCCTGGCATACCTCAGTGGATGTACGACATACCAGACGTGGATAAGCAATTATAATTGAATAGGAGTCTAAGTTATTATCAGATAGAAAAACTTGAGGAAAAGTATTCAGAGTATGTCAAACTATATACAGATGCATCTAAAACTATAAATAATAAAGTAGGCGCTTCAGCAGTTATTCCACAACAAAACATAGTATTGAATAAAAGAGGTAGTGACAAGTTAACGTTTTTTCACGAGGGAATTAATAGCAATTTACACGGCAGTTAATTGGACAGAGCAAAATAAAGCAAGCAAAGTAGTTGTGTGCTCGGACACTAGCAGGGCATTAATCAGCATGAAAAACATACCTTCAGAAACAAGACAGGATTTAATATATCAAATAGTTCAGACAATATTTAGAATAAATAAAGCTTGGAAGTGTGGTTACATTTCTGTGGCTAACATAGCAGATAAGTATGCAAAGCAAGCAACAACTTAAACTGAAATAAAGATGAAAAACAATCACAGTAAAGCAGAAGTGAAAAGTATAGTTAAGAAAGACCTAAATAAGAAATGGCGCGATAGCTGGAATAAAGAAAGAAAAGGTAGGCAGTAGGGTTGTACGGTATACCGGTATTAGTATAGTACCGCGATACTAATGAATCATTTTAGTCACGTTGTGTCATTGCCGGTTTACGAGCAGAGGAGCATGTTCGGCGGCACACAATCACAGATTACGTACAAGCAGACACAGTGTGTAGACAGAAAAGGGAGAACGGACACATTTTGGCTTAAAAACTAACGATAAAGGTGATGTTATAACACTGAAACGCCCTCAGGAAGAGGTGCTTTAAGATATGGCTAGCTAGCTAGCGGCTAACATCCATCCGCCGTCAGCAGTGTTTTAGCTACTTCGAAATCATTAATCCTGGTCTCCATGGCGACAAATAAAGTACCGGTAAGTTTCTTACAAGTATCATCCCTGCAGGACGAGGAATAGCTAAACATGCTTCACTACACACCGTAGCTCACCGGCATCAAAATGTAAACAAACGCCATTGGTGGATCTACACCTAACATCCACTGTAATGATATCAAATACTGTAGCGTATCAAGTCGATACTACTATGATTATGTAGATATTTTTTGGCATCACAACATCTTTAGTTTTTTTTTTATTATGTTTATAAACTCAGGGAATACGTCCCTGGTCACATGAGGTCCAATGTATGATCCTGTAACGACTTGGTATTGGATTGATACCCAAATTTGTGGTATCATTCAAAACGAATATAAAGTATCAAACAACAGAAGAATAAGTGATTATTACATTTTAACAGAAGTGTGTATAGAACATGTTAAAAGAGAAAGTAAGCAGATATTAACAGTAAATGAGCAAGTAGATTAATAATACATTTTCTACCACTTGTCCTTAATAATGTTGACAAAATAATAGAATGATAAATGACACAATATGTTACTGCATACGTCAGCAGACTAATTAGGAGCCTTTGTTTGCTTACTTACTAATACAAGACATGTTGTCTTGTATGTTCACTATTTTATTTAAGCACTTAACTGCAATAAGAAACATATGTTTAATGTGCCCTAAGATTTTTTGTTAAAATAAAGCCAATAATGCAATTTTTTGTGGTCCCCTTTATTTAGAAAAGTACCAAAAAATACCGAAATAATTTTAGTACCGGTACCAAAATATTGGTATCGTTACAACACCAGTAGGCAGCATTACAAAGTCCAGAGGAATGTAGGAGTAATACAACGAGTAATAAACTACGAACCACGTATCTTAATATTTTACTGAAATTAATAGGGAAACATTACACAGGGCTGTGTGATTATTGTCGTCAAATAGAAAATGTAAAGCATGTATTCACACCGTAGAAAATGTAATAGAGATGGGTAAATAATGAATAAGAAGCTAGTGAAAGAGAAGGCTACTTCAGCAGTGGATGATATTAAGGTTGAATTCAGAACACGTAGGGTACAAGGCAATCCATCCATTTTTTTTATTTTTTAAAAGATGGTTAAATAAAATCATTTAGGGCTAGGGACCATTTCGATTTACACTTGATTTCAGAAGGTGGCGGTAATGTTCACCATGAGGTTTCTTCCCAACTGTCATTAAAAGAAGAAGAAGAAGTCTGACTAAAGCATCTATGTTTCACACGTTCAGCGCGGACATTTAAAACCCACTAGACGTTCTCCTGTTTCCTCAAAGACAAACGGGAGGTAACTATGTGATGATCCGTTTCCCGGATCATGTTTTGCTTAGTTTAGTATTTCCTTAGTTGTTGATTTTGTTCTGTGTCTGCACCCGGGTTTGTTTTCGTTGTTGCCACGGGTGCTGATTATTGTCACCTGCCTCTGATTAGTGGTCAGGACGCTCACCTGCTCCCAGTCACTAATCAGAGAGCTATTTATTCCTGCCTCTCCCCACACTCTGCCTGACTGTTTTGTTTGCTACTTGCTTCTTGTTCCTGTGCTAAGCTTTTCTATAGCTTCCTATTTTTGTATTCTCGCCTTGTGAAGGTAATAAACCATCCTTCTTTCCTGCACACTGCTTTCGGACATCCATCTGCATCTTGGGGAAACGACCAGCGCATAACCATGCGACCCTGACCGTAACAAACTACCCAATTTTGTTGACTGTTGATTCGCTGTTTCTCCTTGAGTTTCCTTGTTATAATGTACTGTATGTACTTTGTAATATGTACTGTTTTGAGGCTGTTGCAAGTCTATCATTGTCCTGTATTTGTTGCAGAACTGTGGGACATTTATTGCCACTCCAATTGGCCAGTACACTTGAAAAAGAGACTAACGTTAGTCTCGATGTGTGTGCAAGTGCGTGCATGTAAGAGTTACAGACTTGTAAACATCAATTTAGACCTCCCTGAAGTAGTGTTTCTCAAAATTCTAAATTTCAAGTTCTGTCCTTTACTCTGACAGTGTGCAAATGGAACCAAATAGAACCAACACTGTGAGAGTTACAGACCTTGTAAAGGTCAATTTTGACCCTTAAAGGAACCCACAGAGTGACAGTCCCTGGGATTTACTTCTAGAACCACTGTAAGTATGTATTTAAACAAACAGTAACACGTAGCTATCTTTTGAAAGATGCTCAGTAAGACAGCAGAGACATCTGTACTTACATCCTGGTTGAAATGAAATATTGACAAAAGTATTTTGTCAAAACTCTTGTTACAATTTTCCTTTTTAATTTCTGGTTAATTAAGTCTTGCATTAGAAGGCCATGGTGCAAGGAGAGCCGCTAGAGGTGAGGACATTGGTCTTAAGGTATAAATTGACATTAAAACAGGCCAAATCAATATGAAAAAAAGGGCCAAAATTTTCGGACGCTTAATGACACGTTTCACTCATTTTCTGAAACATGGCAACCCTCAAACTCTACTATCAAACATGTGACGGTTCAGTACCGTAAGTATGAATTGTTTTAGTTATATTGTAAAACTTACAAACATTGCTTGGAGGGATAAATATAGAAACCATACGAGTAGGAACGCTACGGATGACTAGTAGACGGCACTTGTACTTCCGGGCCGAAGGACTAAACAGTAGGAAATACCGTAGTGAGCGTAGTGACAGTGCAGTGAGTGAACTATTCCAAAAGATGGCGCCATAGCACAAACAATAATACACAATTTTAATGTCTCTGTGGGTCTTTCAATAAAAACTATTTGTTACGGACAAAAAAGGATGGCTCTTAGTGAAGAAAAATCCATCCATTAGCGGCACCATTTTATAAGGTGCAGGGTTCAAAGAGTAGGAAAAAAGTAGTCGCTTGTTGTATGAAAAATACGGTAGTCTTATTTTGTGTATTCAGAATAACCAGCATCCTCTACAGTATACATTTGATTTTGGTCTATTTATTTTGTCATATTTACAGGAGTGCTCTACTGTTTTTAAGGACCTTCTGCAAAAAGGTGAGTATCTCACAAGCCACCATTTTAATCGCCCAAATGATGAAAAAGAGAGGACTTAAAACGGAACCTTGGGAAACACCACTAAGGTATCTAAAGAGGTTGAACAAATGACTACTTACTGCATCTGAAGTAAACAAGCTAGAGCAACACTTCAGGTATATTAATCACTTAACAAATGTTGTGGAATTTCTGACCTTTGAGCTATATTTCGTGTCTGTCAAGAATGTCTGGTCATTTCATTTCTCATCTATTCTAAACCATGAAAGGACCAGATGTAGGCAAAAGTTGAATATGGAGTCGGGCTGATTGTCTAAGTATGACTAAGGAATTCAAGGAGATTGCGGAACAAACTAGTCAAAACATCAGGACTTTGACGCACGAGGAAAACATAAAAATGACGAAGTCAAAGCAAGGAGAGGGCTTTTTTTTTCCATTGCATGCGGACAGGCGCGCCCGGGGAAAACTGTCTGTGTGCTCGACAACTTAATCCAACCATTTGATTATGAGTAAAATAAAACTCTTGTGTTAAATCCACTTTTGTTCTCATTTAAAACCTGGACCTTCCACTACACAAAAAAAGGAGAGGACTTAAAGGGGTGCCCTGAGGAACGCCTCAGGTATGTAAATTACAAGTTTGGACCCTAGCCAGATTAAATTGCACTGCCAATGTGTCAACAGTGGTCCAACATGTGTCTCCCTTTAGTTTTGAACCGAACCTGAGGCCGGTATGGTGTCATTCCCGGGCCGGATTTGGCCCCAGGCCTGCCAGTTGAATAGCCTGTCCTAGACGCTGTAAAAGGGTAGGATATACCATGTAAAATACATTGGAAAGTTAGCGCTCTCTAGGCATCTGTGTAAATGTTGCTAGCAGTCCCTTTATTAGGATTATTCCACCCACCAGTTATTAAATGGTAACCTTGGGTATGTCATGTAAGTTGTTCCTCGGTTATTAACGGTACAACAGTTTGATAGTAGAATTAAACAATGACTCTAAATATTTTGACAAATAAAAGGCCAGAGTAAGTTTGCTCATGCAAAAGCACGGCAATCCTACATACAGTAGATATACCAAGTAATACAGTAGATGCAATCATCCCTAAAACCAGCTATTTACTGTAAATGCAACCGAGGACCATAGAAATAAACTGAAAAACGAAATGACCTACAAAGTGGTAGCATTTTTAGCACCTACTGTACATGGGCACCTCGTACCATCAATGTGATCATTCCTCCCACAACTATTAAATGGTAACAGTCGTCTTGATAGAAAAGAAAAAGGAAGACTAAACTATCCTCAGTGTCAAACCCATGCAGTGCTTGCCAAAGACTATCAACCTCAAAATCAATCGTTTGAATAAGAACAGAAAAAGCCAAAAGGAAAAGCTATAAAACAACCATGCTTTGTATAAACTTTAAGTACTTGGGTTCATACAAAGGCAAGTAAAAGCCTTCAAATAACAACACCCTCAAGCAAGTCCAACTCCTAAAAATCTTTCCTGCCGGGTCAGAAACTCGCCTCTGCAAGGGTTCAGGGTTGTGTTGGCACCCGCAGTATCATGGCTCGTCCGCGGAGGAATTGTTAATGCTATATTAAAAACTAAAAGGCATGGATAAGGTTTATGAAGACCATATGCTGTCCTGCAGATGGAGTCCTTATGGGAGAGGAATCTGCATTTTTCAGCGAGACAAGGCCACATTCCGCAAGATCACAGCTACTTGACTTAATAGATGTTTTCTACATTCAAAGGGTGCTCTTAATAGTTCCTGAGTTGTTTAACTCTGGACATGTTTTAGAACTATCAAAATAAGAGTAATATAATTTTTTTTATTTTTTTTTTAAACAGTCGCACCTCGGTTTTCGTATGATTCTTTTTTTTTTTTTTTTTTGTCCTGTCCAGCTTCTCAGGCAAATCATATAGTTGATGTAGATGCCCATATTGGCTGTACAGATTTACTTTACAAAAGAGAAGTGTGGGACACTTCTCTTGTTGCCTTATTTGTATTTGGACTTTATTAAATGTTATTATATTACAAACGTAGATGCCCATATCGGCTGTACAGATTTACTTTACAAAAGAGAACTGTGGGATACTTCTCTTGTTGCCTTATTTGTATTTGACTTTATTAAATGTATTTATGTTATCATTTGGTGCAGCCGGGCCGGAGCAGGAGGGGATAGAAAGAGAAAAAAAGGAAGACGGAGGGGGAAATTGTGGGGACAAGAGAGGGATAAGACAGAGAGACGATTGGCAACACTAAATTGGCCCTAGTGTGTGAATGTGAGTGTGAATGTTGTCTATCTGTGTTGGCCCTGCGATGAGGTGGCGACTTGTCCAGGGTGTACCCCGCTTTCCGCCCGATTGTAGCTGAGATAGGCTCCAGCACCCCCCGCGACTCCAAAGGGAATAAGCGGTAGAAAATGGATGGATGGATAGATGGACGACGACAACAACAGCAGCAGCAAACACAACAATAACAACAACAACAGAACAACATCAGCAAATATATATACAATTATGATGGTGAAAATGATAGCAAAGAAGCAGTTAGTGAAATAAATAATACAGAAATGACAATTATTACACTACAAATGAAGCAATACAAATACCAATAGAAATGGGGCTATTGACAATGAATACCAATAATTTACCTCTATTATCAATAATACAATTGTTCAAATGCAACAATACAGATATGTAATGATAACTTGAAATAATTAAATGATAAATGGGTTATACTTGTATAGCGCTTTTCTACCTTCAAGGTACTCAAAGCGCTTTGACACTATTTCTACATTCACCCATTCACACACTGATGGCGGGAGCTGCCATGCAAGGCGCTAACCAACAGCCATCAGGAGCAAGGGTGAAGTGTCTTGGCCAAGGACACAACGGACGTGACTAGGATGGTAGAAGGTGGGGATTGAACCCCAGTAACCAGCAACCTTCCGATTGCTGGCACGACCACTCTACCAACTTCGCCACGCCGTCCCACAAAATAAAGCAGATAAGTGGAGGGGAAGAAAGTGAAGCAGTCTCAATATACCTTGTAGATTGTTACAGTAAAAATAGGTTAAGCTTTGTCAGTGTGCCATGTGTTACCCAGTTTACCCTAGGGCAACAACGTTAATATACTGTATGTTTGAAGAAATGTGAGTGTATGTATGTATATGTACAGTATGTATATATGTATGTTTGTACAATGAATGATTCATTTTTTTAACAAAAATGTTGCAATTGTATTCGTATGCTGTCTCGGTTTTTGAACAGCCAAGCATTGCACTGAACTAACTCGACAGAATTGTTCCATCTTCAATGAGTTTTCGATTAAGGTAAATGTTTTATCCATCATCTCTAAGTATGTAAATAATAATTCTCTATGAAATGTGTTCATACTTATGGATTTATTTATTGGATTTGCATTATTTCCTATAGCAAAAATGTATTCCGTCTGTACGATTCAGTCTTATCCGGACCTTCTGAAACGGCCTACCGGAAAATAAAGATACGACTGTATTAGGGTTGTAATGCCCTCCATCCTTTTGTCCTGCCAAAGACTGATGAGGTTGGACTCTTGCCTCACCTGTCCAGTCACCAAGGTCCTCATGGGTTCCCTTCCCCCACCTGTGCTTGGCACACCAAAGCAAAATCCTTCATCATCAGTGCACATCCGCTTTATCTTCTTGCCAAGTGCCAATTTTTCACACATCCCGGACAATAAAAAGGTATTGTTCTTTGACTTCCGAGTGCCATTATCATTCCAGAGAGGTTGCCTTTGACCCAACCTTCACTCTTGCCACAAACCAACCTTAACCATCTCCTCTACTGTATGGCGTGAAAGCGCAACTGCATTGATGAATCTATCAATTACTGTAAATAGCGCAGGTGGGCTGTATCATGCACAAGTACAACGTTGCCATTGGGGAGAAAATGTGAAGTTAATGTGGGGCCTTGAGAATAAATGTATATAATCATGCACAAGGCAGATTATTATTGATGTTTTCTCAAGGATGCATTCACATCTGTGGTTTGGTACTCTGGTCCTAATAAAGAATTTAAAAAAAATACTTGTTACAGTTTGGTGCAGTTTGCTTAGCGTTTTAGCTATTTGTTTATGCTCAATCTAGATTTTTTATTGAATCCAATTTTTTATGTAGTTGCTAGAATAAAAAAAATGTGGTGTATAATATGAATAGGTACCTGAAGTGGCCCGCTGTACAAATTATATATATATATATATATATATATATATATATATATATATATATATATATATATGGGGAACAAGATTCAAGTTTTGTCCCATTTAAATCAAACCAAGCATATCTAACGTTCATCATTAAGAGAGCTACTATTGAGTTGTACTTATTAAATACAAAAAAAAAAAAACATGCCGGTTTGTCACTATTTCTGTCGCATATTCTACAAATTGTCTAAAACGGCTTCAGGGTTTGCAGTCAAGGCGCCACCTATTGCAGACTCTAAAGTTTTACAGTAGACTATACTTATTTTGTCTGCGTGTGTTGACAAGTTAAGAAAATATTAAGTGCAGTTTCCTCACAAGAAACATCGATCGGAGTGGTCAGGAAGATCACAGGGAACAAACAGTAAAGTATGCAGGAAGGAGTGTATAGCATTTAAATAAAGATCTATGCAAGAACAATATAAAATGGAGACCATCATCGGGGGCGGTCTGTGAACTTCACATGAGATCAGCTCTCGGCAGCTACGGTGCGAGGCAATCACAGAGGCCACTTACAGTACGTCGCCCGGCGGGGAACATTTCCCAAGCGAGAGAAAGGGAGGCGGGGAAAGGTTTGAAGCTATGATCTTGCTGCAAATGTAACCACTTTCTGATGCATACTTTCTGGTGAAATTGTAGCCATGGCAACTGGGCAAACTACCCGTCAAGTAAAATGAAAATAAATATCCTCTGATATACTTATTACAACAATGTAAATATATTTCGGATATATTTCGGCTTCAAGAAAATATTTTTTTCCAGATGGAATCTTGCTTTCGTTGTGTTTTTTTGTTCCGAAATGATTTTTATCTGGTTTAGAATAAATCGAATCAAAACAACATTACTTTAAATTATCATTAGGTGTGTGGCGGTTCTTTATATAATCATTGTTCAGGAATAGATTGTTTTTAAGTAGAGACGCACCGATTGCGATCATGGAATCGAGTTGTGGGGAACTGATCAGCCGGCCACTTGTCAGATACTAATCGTGACGACCACGGCGGAAAACTAACTACGTTTCTTCCAAATACATTATCACTGTAGGGCTAGAGAGAAAGGACAAAAAGGAAAAGCATGCTACAAACAAAAACACACACTGACAAGACAAAAAGCTAACTGCTAAAGCTTAAATGTAAAGTGGAGGTGATCAAGCTCGATGTTGATACTATGGATAGCTAATTAGGTGTGTGTGTGTATATATATATATATATATATATATATATATATATATATATATATATATATATATATATATATATATATAAAAATCCCCTGAAAAGCAGGGAAACCTGCGAAACAGGCTTGTAGGGATGAAAAAGGTCTGTTTTTTCCTGACCCAACGTATATTCCGCTCTACCCCGGTATTGAGCACTGTATAACAGATAAACCACAGAAACTTCGACTATACATTAGGGCTGGGCGATATATCGATATACTCGATATATCGATATACTCGATATATCGCGGGTTTGTCTATGTGCGATATAGAAAATTACTATATCGTGATATTCGAGTATACGTTCTCACGCAGTTGCTTTTAGCTGCGGGCATTACACTACAGGCTCTTCTCACTCTTTGTTGTCTCTCCTTCTCACAGAGACATAAAACAAGCGCACCTTCTTACAAACGTCACATACGTATACGCCCTGGCGGAGCAGAGAGGTAGCAGCACGGGTAAAGTTAGCTGTGGTGCGAGTGGTAATACGAGAGAGAGAAGGAGCGAATCTGGTAACAAATGAAGGAAGAATTAATTCCCAAGAAAAACAGCACGGGGTCCATCGTCTGGCGGTGGTTTGGCTTCAAGCGGGAATATGTCGAACAGACAACCGTAATTTGTCAAGTGTGGGGCAAAAGCGTTGCTAAAAAAAGTAGCATTACTGCTAATATGTAGCATCATTTGAAAAGTCACCCGCTAGAGAATGAAGAGTGCTTGAAACTCCGCATGTCAACATCTCCGTTCGGTGCCACACCAACAAAATGCAGAGGCAACCATTTCCAGATCAACACTGTATGAAAAAAATAGTCAACAACAGAAGGCAATAACGTCCGCAGGAACCTACCACATAGCGAAAGACATACACTATTTGATTTCCTATTATGCAGCTCATTTTTATTTGACAGTTATTGAAATATCTTGTGTGACATCATGCACAAAAGTGCACTTTATTTGTTTTAAACTATTGTAGTGGCGTTCTGTACAAAAAGTGCACTTTAATTTAGTGTTGTTTTGATATGTCATCTTAGTGACATCATTCACAAAAGTTCACTCATAGCTTGTTTTTAAAATGTCTCTGACAATCTTGCACTTTCTGTTTTGAAATGACATGAATGTTTGTGCCACTGCTTAATAACAGTTTAATTAATAAATACAGTTTTGGTCAATTGATTTAGTTGTGATTTCTCTCTCTGCATGAAAGTTTAAAATGAGCATATATTAATGCAGTATGAACAAGAATGTTTTAATGTAGACACATAGAATCATTATACTGCTGTGATTATATGCATCAAGTGTTCATCTAAGGCTAAGGCAAAATATCGAGATATATATCGTGTATCGTGACATGGCCTAAAAATATCGAGATATTAAAAAAAGGCCATGTCGCCCAGCCCTACTATACATATATATTTATATATACATACATATGGTTAGAGTGCCCGCCCTGAGATCGGTAGGTCGTGAGTCCAAAGAATATAAAAATGAGATCCATTACCTCCCTGCTTGACACTCAACATCAAGGGTTGGAATTGGGGATTAAATCACCAAAAATTATTTCCGGGCGTGGCCACCGCTGTTGCTCACTGCTCCCCTCACCTCCCAGGGGGTGATCAAGGGTGATGGGTCAAATGCAGAGAATAATTTCGCCACACCTAGTGTGTGTGTGACAATCATGGGTACATTAACTTTAACTTATATATATATATATATATATATATATATATATATATATATATATATATATCAGAATATTTTTCTGGGTTGTTTTTGTTACCGTTTATAGACCTAGGGAATTAGTCTCTGGATACAGGAAGGCTTTCAGGGCAAAACCCAAATTATTTAAATGGAAGCCAAAAGTAGTTTCTACTTTTGTTTAGTTATTTATTGTGCAGTAGGAACTTGATTTTGTTAAAATAAATGTAGGTCAATCAATCAATAAATCAATCAAAGTTTATTTATGTAGTCCTTAATCACAAATGTCTCAAAGGTACCATTCACTACCACAAACTTATAATTTGATTCACAACAATACAAGCAAATTGTAAATATTATAGGATAACCTTTATAAACATGTGTTATTGTGTTTACTTTAGTTATTTGTTATAAAACATTTTCACTCCTGTGATCACATTAGGACTCAAAATTGGAGGCCAAAAATTATGATCGCGACAGCCGCAGTTTTTAAGGTTAGGAGTCGGTTGAAAATTAGAAGAAAATGCAAAGTTCTCGCATTTAAAAAAAAATTAAAATTCTCAAATAAGCTAGAATATATATTTCTTTAAATTAACTATACAACAGTTTACAATATTTATTTTTAGGAAAGGGCATAAATGCAGAAAAGTGCAGTAACAGTTTAAATTTGATTATTATGAAACTTTCAGGAAATTAAAATTTCTGGTTGGCCAAAGTGCAGCATTAATAGTTCCAGCTGGAAGCCCCTGAACAATGGCGGAACGCTGTTTTAAATTGTATCCACTTATCCATTCCCGTATTTTGCTGGTAGGCCAATAGCAGACTTTAACGATGGAAAATGGTTTTCGTGCTCCAACTTCTCCTTGGGACTTTTGGTTACCATGACTCCAAGCCAAAGGCTGGGCTGCATTGTACGTTAAAACAATCTGATTATGACATATCGTGACAATATAACAAAAAAAAACAAAAAAAACTGAAGCACCAAATAAAAGCAACTCTGGTGGTAAACATGCCCAACCTTCCACTGCCACAATGCACAATGGTGCATTCATAATCAAATGTTTAGTTATGCAACTAAATGGGTTACTGGTGCATGAATAATTTGTATGCTACACTCCAAACTCATACACAGCGCTAGTTTTATTTATGAGATACTCAAGTTAAGACCTCCAGAATGAGCGATATATCATAATAGCGCTGATTTCTAATACTCCACTGTCCATCCTCTAAGCCAAAAGAAGGACCCTTATTGAGGTTGTAATATGACCAAAATGTGAGGAGGGGCCGTTCATTGGAAGTTGAGCTGCAACTAACGACTATATTGATAGCTGACTAGTCATCGACTATCTTAATTATCTGTCAACCAATCAGATTATGTAGCTAACACATATTCTGTGTCTCTGATTTAGTCCTCATGGCCCTCGAGCAAACGCAGATTTTTCTTTCCCCCTCTAAACGCGCCACAACACACTTACTCGTCTTTGGGTCTTTTTGGATGCTAAGGAGCGATCCAGCAGCGAGTTGCACTGTAAAAAGTCAGTGTTCAAAAACGAGAAAAAAAAAATACAAAAATTAGGGGTATTTTATTTGAACTAAGCAAAATTATCTGCCAATAGAACAAGAAATTTGGCTTGTCAAGACTTTCCAAAACACGCCAAATTAGCTAACTTCAATGAACCCAAAAATACCTTAAAATAAGTATATTCTCACTAATAAGTGCACTTTTCTTGGTAGAAAAAAAAATGAGACCTTTTTGCTCAATATGTTGAAAAATATTCCTAAATTAAGTAAATGCTAGTGCCATTATCTTGACATAATGATATGCACTAGGCATTACATTTCTTGAAACCAGCAAACTTATACTAAAAACAAATTTATTGTTCTTAATGGAAAGGCAACAAGGCAACCGCTTGTTACTCTCGGGGTCTACTAGCCAATCAGGCAAATCATATTGTCTAAAAATGCATTTTTCCATCGATAACATGACATCGCGCCAAGTGCGTGCTCTTTCAGCCAATTAGTGCAACTATATACAGCCTGGTCCCCGGCCAAACATGTTTTTATTGTAATTTTGAAGAATTCATGTGAATTAACTATTTCTGTTCAAAATAGTTGAAATGTCACATGTTAAATGTTTAAATATTAACTGTCAGTTTACTGTACTGTGCCAACTGTACTACTATATGAGTACGTATTTTCTATTGTTTCATTGAAAATAAAACAGCAAAGTCCATTTGGCTGTCATCCGTTTTTAATTATGAGACAAAATTGTGTCAAAGTCATGATTCTTTTTTCGTGCTTGAAATAAGAAATGATTACTTTAAAAAAGTAGTTTTATACTTGTGAGTGTTGATGACACAGCTTTGCAACAGTTGATATTCTAGTTTCAAGCATGTTTTACTCAATATAGGTCATAAAATCTCAGCAACAAGCTGTAATATCTTACTGAGATCATTTAGGACCAAAACACTTAAAACAAGTAAAACACTAACATAAAATCTGCTTAGTGAGAAGAATTATTTTATCAGACAGAAAATAAGCAAATATCCCCCTTATTTGAGATATTTAATCTTACTTAGATTTCAGTTTTTGCAGTGTGGGCCGTGGCAAATGTGGTATACAGCAGAAAGATCGCAAGTCTCATCAGCGACGTTTTTGATTGTGTGGCGGAGGGAAGGAGAACTGCTCGTCTCCCGCTCTGCAGTGTGCAATTAGCGCTGCCATCTGTATGCTGTGGACTGGGAGGAGCACGACTGTCCAGCTTCATTTACGCTCAAATCATTACTTTGGCCTATTCCACGCCTACACCCCCCGCCCCCCCTCCCCATCCTCTGCTCCCCCCCGCAAAAATGTTCTCTCAGATTGAGCCATCTGTTATCTGTCATCACCCTTCCTTCTACTTTGTCTTTAAGTGTCTCGGTTATTCACTCGCTGCAGACGTTTCCTGGGGGCGCCACGGGCAGCGGCGATGGACTCTCAGAGGGGAGATCCGAATGATGGGCTTGTTAACGGGGTCACTGATAATTCCGCTAATTAGCTGCCATATCACCTTGAGATGCCGTCCCAGCCAGCAGAGAGAGAGAGAGAGAGAGGTGGGACAAATTGGTGGCACTTCTATGAACGTTTAGTGTCTTTTACGGTTTTACGCTGATTTGAATATAAAATAGTAATATGGGAAGGTTTACCATGGTTTATCAATATTCCGTTTATCGTGACATCGCTAGGGTTGCCAACTTCCTGAAAAAAAAATACATAATACACCTTGTTTGCAGGGCCGGTGTTCCAAAAAATGTGCTGCTTCATAAAAAAAAAAAAAAAATACAACCATTTGCATATTCCAATAATTATCAACATAACTAATGGACGGATTTGGGTAACATTTTCAGAAAATGTCCAAAATGGGTCCTGGTACAAGTGCTTTTGTAGCTTTCATTAATATTTATAAATAAGCTTGTCAAAATACGTGTTGACATCAATTCTGTCATCATACAGTATAGACTAGGGATTCTCAAACTTTGGTACGAGTACCACAAGTGGTACACCAAAGAATCACTTAAGTAATGTAACAGTTAAATGGTAAATGGGTTATACTTGTATGGCGCTTTTCTATTTTCAAGGTACTCAAAGCGCTTTGACACTAATTCCACATTCACACACACATTCACACACTGATGGCGGGAGCTGCCATGCAAGGCCCTAACCACGACCCATCAGGAGCAAGGGTGAAGTGTCTTGCTCAAGGACACAACGGACGTGACGAGGTTGGTAGAAGGTGGAGATCGAACCAGGAACCCTCAGGTTGCTGGCACGGTCACTCTGCCAACAGCCGACTGTCAACAGTGTTACTGTTCAAACTGTGTGTAATGTTACAATATTCTTGATCAATAAAACCCCCGCCTTGTTTTTAATGAATACTTAGGCCTACTATGATACTGTATTTTAATGTTGGTCTTTATGGTGGTATTTGTAGAGCCAAGTGTTTTCTGAGGTAGCACTTGGAGAACCAGTGGTATAAACAACCAGCCAAACATTTTAGGTTAATCAAGGTTTATACCGTTTTTGTTTTGGTTTGTTTCCTGGTATGTAAAATTATGCAAAATATATCCACAATATAGCAACCTTTTTTTACCTTAATTGCTATTATTTTGTTCACAGAAACTTTTAGCGTTGATGCGCATGTTGAGTAACGTTGGGTAGCACATTTTTACGGGTAGCAGATTTTCTTAAAACACCCCCCAAACTTATCGACTTTACCCTCTATCAGCGTGGTTATTGGTTTGGCTTTTTTTTGTGAAATGATGCAATTTGACTCAAACTTAGATTTAAATAAATTAATGTTTTGGAATAACAGCAATAGGGAAACAAATTGCTCAACAACTTGAGTTTAAGGTACAATGGAAAGATATCAAAATGAAGTGAATATAACTTAAAAATAATATTCTTCTTGACTTTTGGTTGGTTGTTGGTGTTGCCTGATGGACAACAAACCAGTCAATGTTTCCACAGGTTTTGTCGTCTGTGATATTTTCTGTTAAGACCACGACTAGCAGCATGGCGTTAAACGTCACACAATCCACCATCATGGGCAATAGAAAACGCAGCGGCAAACACCGCAGTGCGCTTTGTAGACGCAATTGTTCAACTTTTCCAGCCACATATTTTCCTTTTCCCAATCAAATTTATATTTCTGCACTTTTTGGAGTCACACTCTACCAGAAACCGAAAGTTCAAGGACGCCACAACAACCACCGGAAAAAATAAATAGATTTTATTTGATACGCACTTTTCCTTTAAATAAATCTTAAAGTGTTACAGTACAAACCATTATTTAAAACAATAAAACTGTAGCCATTTAAGCAGACAAAATACTATGACACTATGATTGAAGCATGACAAACACAAGGCATGCAAAATACAGTAGTGGCTTTTCTAGAGCGGTGTTTTTCAATACAGTCTGGTGTGCCGTGGGAGATTATATAATTTCACCTAATTGGGTTAAAAATATTTTTTGCTTGCAAACCAGTAATTATAATCCACAAACAATGTGTCATTGTTGAGTGTCGGTGCTGTCTAGAGCTCGGCAGAGTAACCGTGTTATACTTTCAAATCAATAGGTGGCAGCAGGTAGCTAATTACTTTGAAGATGTCGGTATGGTTTGTTGTGATCACAATATACAGACGACAGCGGGAGGCAGTGCGAAGGTAAAAAGGTATCTAACACTTAATCCTAAAATAAACAAAAGGCGAGTGCCCCTAAGAAAAGGCATTGAAGCTTGGGGATGGCTATGCAGAACAAAACTACAACTGAACTGGCTACAAAGTAAACAAAAACACAATGCTGGACGACAGCAAAGACTTACATTACAGCGTGTGGAGCAGACGGCGTCCACAAAGTACATCCAAACATGACATGGCAATCAACAATGTCCCCACAAAAGAAGGATAGCAACAACTTAGTCGAGATTGCTAAAAACAAAGCAGGTGCGGGGAATAGCGCTCAAAGGAAGACATGAAATTGCTAGAGAAAAATACCAACAAAACAGGAAAAGCCACTAAAATAGGAACACAAGACAAGAACTAAAACACTACACACAGTAAAACACCAAAAAACTCTAAATAAGTCACGTTGTCATGTGACAGGTCGTGACAGTACACCTACTTTGAGACAAGAGCTATAGTGATGCATGCTTGGTTATTGTTTAAAGTGATTTCTAACAATTGCGAAAACGACTCTTTACTGTCAATATCAGCTGCTGAGTTTAATTTGTTAATGATTTCTGCTAGTGGTGGTGTGTCTCCGCATTTTTTCAATGAAAAAAATGTGCCTTGGCTGAAAAAAGGTTGAAAAACACTGTTCTAGAGTGTCTATTTCAGTTATTTAAAAAAAAAAAAAAACTTGGTCAAAGGATTTCATGGTGTGTATAAAGTACTTTTTGAGCACATTCAACAATACCGCAATCATTAGAGATGTCCGATAATATCGGACTGCCGATATTATCGGCCGATAAATGCTTTAAAATGTAATATCGGAAAACATCTGTATCGGTTTCAAAAAGTAAAATTTATGACTTTTTAAAACGCCGCTGAACAAAGTGGTACACGGACATAGGGAGAAGTACAGAACGCCAATAAAGGCCTTTGCGTGCCGGCCCAATCACATAATACCTACGGCTTTTCACACACACAAGTGAATGCATGCATACTTGGTCAACAGCCATACAGGTCACACTGAGGGTGGCCGTATAAACAACTTTAACACTGTTACAAATATGCGCCACACTGTGAACCCACACCAAACAAGAATGACAAACACATTTCGGGAGAACGTCTGCACCGTAACACAACATAAACACAACAGAATAAATACCCAGAAACCCTCTCAGCACTAACTCTTCCGGGATGCTACAATATACACCACCCACTAGCCCCTACCCCCCCCAAACCCACCCGCCAACCCCGCCCACCTCAACCTCCTCATGCTCTCTCAGGGAGAGCATGTCCCAATTTCCAAGCTGCTGTTTTGAGGCATGTTAAAAAAAATAATGCACTTTGTGACTTCAATAATAAATATGGCAGTGCCATGTTGGCATTTTTTTCCATGACTCGAGTTAATTTATTTTGGAAAACCTTGTTACATTGTTTAATGCATCCAGCGAGGCATCAAAACAAAATTAGACATAATAATGTGTTAATTCCACGACTGTATATATCGGTATCGGTTGATACAGTAATTAAGAGTTGGACAATTTTCGGAATATCGGATATCGGCAAAAAAGTCATTATCGGACATCTCTAGTAGGGATGTCCCGATCCGATATTTGGATCGGATCGGCTGCCGATATTTGCAAAAAAATGCGTATCGGCAAGGCATGGGAAAATGCCGATCAGGATCCAGTTTAAAAAGATAACTCCGGTCCGTGTTTTCCAACGCACCGATTTAAATAATACATTCCACTTTTCTGCTGCTCCCACGTTCCGTTCCGCATTTTCCAGCACACCTTCAACACATCCACAGGTCTGTGGATTCTCACACAGTTGCTTTTAGCTGCTGGCATTACACGACAGGCTCTTCTCACTCTTTTCTGTGTCTCCCTCTCACAGACAGCAAGCGCACCTTCTTACACACGTCGCATACTGTCACGTCATACGTCACATACGTATACGTCCTCTCCCAGCAGAGAGGTAGCAGCATGGCTAACGTTAGCTGTGATGCTAGCGCAGCCGTGTGACCAACGCTCCCTCTAAGGTGCGCGCCTGTGCAATTGCGTACTGTTTAAGCGTCCTCTGCGCATAGCAAATCTATGCCACGCACAAAATCTAATAAAAAAATAAGCGCATAACAATTTTCGACACACCGACACGACAGAGAAAACAGTTTTCGTCATCATTGTTCAAATATTGTAACGTCTGTCGAGACGCTATCTCCATTCGGTGCCATACGCCCACACCATCAAAATGCCGAGGCAAACATTTCCAGATCAACACCGTATGAAAAAAATAGTGATTTTTTTAGTTGTGATTTCCTTCTCTGCATGAAAGTTTACGGGTAAAAGTAGCATATATTAATGCAGTATGAAGAAGAATGCTTTAATGTAGACATGCAAGCCTTGAAAGAAAATTTTGAAAATCAAGACTACATTTCCTGCAAATGGGTGCATTTCTACCCTATATTTTAACTTTAGATTTATTCTCATATCAAACTCTTTTGGCTGTCTTTTTGACACTTACATCGGCGCCCCCCTCCACACCCTGGATTATAAATAATGTAAATAATTCAATATGATTATCTTGTGTGATGACTGCATTATGATGATAGTATATATCTGATGGTATATATATCTGTATCATGAATCAATTTAAGTGGACCCCGACTTAAACAAATTGAAAAACTTATTCGGGTGTTACCATTTAGTGGTCAATTGTACGGAATATGTACTTCACTGTGCAACCTACTAATAAAAGTCTCAATCAATCAATCAAAACACATAAAATCATCATACTGCTGTGATTATATGCATCAAGTGTTCATTCAAGGCTAAGGCAAAATATCGAGATATATATCGTGTATCGCAATATGGCCTTAAAATATCGCAATATTAAAAAAAGGCCATATCGCCCAGCCCTAGTTTCAATGATGCCATTTCTGTTTGTCATGTATAATTTTGTCTATTTTGTGTTTATCCTTGAATAAACAGGTCAGTTTCTTGTTACCAACCATTGTGTATTATTCAAACTCCCCTAATTCAGCTGGCTAGTTGTTATCAAGAGTACTAAAACCCTTTTCAACATGATTCTGACAACTAAGTAGGCTAAATAATTTTAAACTTTAATACATGCTCGGATAGGCCAGTATCGGTCAGTATCGGTATCGGATCGGAAGTGCAAAAACAATATCGGTATCGGATCGGAAGTGCAAAAACCTGGATCGGGACATCCCTAATCTCTAGCAATCATGATATCCATGATATGAAATGTTCTTATTGTTATATGCCTACCGCTAACACAGGTTTGACTGTACTACAGAAATTATATAAATGCTATTTTTTAACACTTAGCATTTTAGGTGATCATCTAGATGATTAATTCAGCATTCTGGTGATAAATCAAGTTGCCACCTCTTTTAAAAAAATAAAAAATAAAAAAAAGTAGGAAATTGATCTGCATTCGTCATTCCTGATTAATGAATACAGAGAAATCCTGTGGTATTTGACCATATTGATGTTTTCCCACTAACGCTAACAATTAGCATGGCTGTGGGTCATGGGAAGGCGATGCAAGCTGGTGCCTTTGACTGGGATTCACCAGTCAAGCGTTAACTTTGCTCAGTGCGATCATCTCACTGGTGTTTAACTGTGATATCAGGAATGCTAATTACCTCTTACTAATTGGGGAATAAATGCTAGTGAGTAGTTCTAATTAAAATAACTCTAATTATTGCATTAATTGACTTTATGTTAATCAAATTTCTCCTCTAATTGGATAATTGGAGGAATCTTGGGAAGCATGCGGGGGCCCTTGGACAAGGTTACCGTTGTGTCGAAGGCAGTCAGCTAAAAAAAACAAAAAACGAGTTGATTAAACACCGCACAGGAAGTCAACCAAACACACATTCATAATGAGAACTTTTTTTGTCTTCTTTTTTCTTTTCTTTTTTATGTTTGGGAGCTTGCCTGCTACCTTTTCATCAAGCAGACCCCAGAGAGCATCCCTCCCAACGAGTGCGGTTTCATCTTAATAAAAAAAACAAAAACACAGAAATAGTAGAAAAGGATGGAAATGCGCAAATGAGGGGAGCGGAGGCACATATCTAAGAGCTGGCTGAGCCTTTGTTCTGAAGGGAAGAAAAACATGCAACTTAAAAAAAAAAGGAAGAGAAGATAAAAAGCCTTCTTCAGACGGGATCTGGGTCAGAGCGAGACGTGTGTTGCAGTGCCGAGCGCATCGCCGTGCGGTTTCCATCCGTCTCTGGATAGGCGGCTCCGTGACTTCCCCTGGCAGAGCACCACCAAGCTGAGTCGAGGCAAGCAGCAGCCGGGATTAAAAACGCACACACACATATGCAAAAGCCCTGGCCGCGAGATGCGCCCCCGTCGCCAGCCAATGAGGCAAGCGGCCATTTCGGGTTATGAGACGGCCTGGCGGGGCCAGATGACGCCGAGCCTCTTCCCGCCATGCAATCTGCCCGGCCTCTGCCATCGCCAGGTCTGTTTAACCTCAAAATGCCACAAGGGGGATCCTCGAGTCGGAGTCCCGCGACAGACGAGTGCTGATAAAGTCACGGTTTAGACCAGGGATGTCTGAAGTGGACAGGTAATTTTTTAACGGCCCCACGGCACATTCTAAAAATACGATTAAAAAAAATTAAAAACATTAAAACTGGTATAAAAGAGCAAACAGGTGAAATGTAACAAGAAAATGTTGCAATGTTTACTCTAATAACACAAAGCTGCCATGCAGGCTGTTGTGTTCTTTAAAAAAAAATAATGAATCAAAACCAATGTCATTGTGAATTATTGACCTATTCAAGGCTCCAATTATGTCACATTAAATATTCCACTTTGAGATATTTTTTGGGGAAAATGTTGCATATTTCGTGTTTGCCGTATAAAAAACTAAGCTGTTTATTTTAAAGAAGGGCCTAAAACGAACAAACAAAAAACATAAACAACAATAAAACTTATAATTGACGGATAGATCTGAAGTTGATCTCGAGACTATTGTGTTAAAAGTAGGGATTTCTGATAATGGCTTTTTGCCGATATCCGATATTCCGATATTGTCCAACTCTTTAATTACCGATAACGATATCAACCGATACCGATATCAACCGATATGTACAGTCGTGGAATTAACACATTATTATGCCTAATTTGGACAACCGGGTATGGTGAAGATAAGGTACTTTTTTAAAAAACTAATAAAATAAAATAAGATAAATAAATTAAAACATTTTCTTGAATAAAAAAGAAAGTAAAACAATATAAAAACAGTTACATAGAAACTAGTAATTCATGAAAATTAGTAAAATTAACTGTTAAAGGTTAGTACTATTAGTGGACCAGCAGCACGCACAATCATGTGTGCTTACGGACTGTATCCCTTGCAGACTGTATTGATATATATTGATATATAATGTAGGAACCAGAATATTAATAACAGAAAGAAACAACCCTTTTGTGTAAATGAGTGTAAATGGGGGAGGGAGGTTTTTTGGGTTGGTGCACTAATTGTAAGTGTATCTTGTGTTTTTTATGTTGATTTAATAAAAAATAAAAAAAATAAAAAAAACGATACCGATAAAAAAAACGATACCGATCATTTTCGATATTACATTTTAACGCATTTATCGGCCAATAATATCGGCAGGCCGATATTATTGGACATCTCTAGTTAAAAGTAAACAGTAAAACATTTTTAATTCATTGTTTAACACTTTAATGATAATCCTGTTGAATCCCCAATAATTTTAATGTGATTTTTTTTTTTTAAGTGTCATTGCTCAAAAAAAAAACCAAGAATTAAAATCAATGTTGTTATGAGTTATTGACCTTTTTAAGGCTCCAATTATTATATAATCTAAAATATTCCACATTTTATTGGGTGAAAATATTGCATATTTTGTGTTTTTTCCACAAAAAACAGTGTTTTCTTTGACAAAAATAGCATACAACTTAAATCTTTAAAAACGTTATATTGACAGATAGACCTAATGTGGGTTTAGAGAGTTAAACCTTGACTAATAATACAAATAATAATACTGAATAATGACACATTTTTAATATTTTTTTGACCAAAACCCTTTGTGGTCCCCGGGATCAAGCCTGAGTGGAGGCTTAAATGTATATTTGTTATACATATATTGTATTGGTTTTTTAAATAAAAAATGGCCCCCGCTTGCTTTGATTTTTTAGTGTGCGGCCCTCAGTGGAAAAAAGTTTGGACACCCCTGGTTTAGACGCTTCGGCAATGTTGCTAGCCATGACCCCCGCCAGCTGAAGGCTGGGCTGCACTGTATTTGTAAGTACTTGCACTTCCTATACTCTTTAAAATGTTCTTGTAATCAGACATTATTTTCGGTATATTTACATGGAATCTTTACCTGACATGTTTCGACTGTCATCTGCAGTCTTCTTCAGAAGGGTCACCTGACCACTGTGACGTGTTGCTGAAGAAAGAGAACAAAGAAGAAACTCAAAAACCTGAAATAAATAACAAAGAGGTCATAACCTTACCATACATTAGGGGAGTAACTGAACCAATACAGCGGGTCATGAAAAAACACAACAGATAAACCTCACACAAAAACAAGACAGTTACTTCCAAAAGACGAAATAGAACAAGACAAGAAATTCAATGTCATCTACTAAATCCTGTGTAAATCATGCGAAAAATCATACATCGGAGAAACAGGGAGGACTTTCAACACTAGGAAGAAAGAACATCAGAAAGAATGCGAAAAAGAGATAACTGGAAGGTTTATAAGAAGCCTAAAACCAAAAATCTGAACAGGAAATCTTAAAATCAGCCATATCGGATCATTGCATAATAAATAACCACATCATGGACCAGGACAACAGCAAAATCATCGGGACAGAAAGTAACAAATTCAAATGATGGATTAAGAGGCGATCGAATTAAGAAAGCGGCCCAAGGAAACCATCAATCGGGATGAGGGAGCATTCATGATCTCGCATACCTGGGACTCCCTCCTCCATTAACCATCAAGCGGCGGGGGGCGGGGGGTAGCCAACCAGGTAGACTTGACAGGTATGCCTGGTCAGCCACGCCTATAAGAACAGCTGATAGGCAACACGTCACAGTGGTCAGGTGACCCTTCTGAGGAAGACTGCAGATGACAGTCGAAACATGTCAGGTGAAGATTCCATCTAAATATACCGATAATAATGTCTGATTACAAAAAAATTTGAAAGAGAAAATGAATAAGAAGACATTATGAACCCTTTTGAGCAACTTGCACTTACTGTCCCTCACCCAATGTGCTCCATGTAAGTACCCCGTTATATTAGAGGTGGGAGAAATAATCGATGTTTACATGCATCGCCATTCGGACATGGGCGATTGTAAAATCGATTAGTAAGCGTCAATAAACAATAATCGATTTCTTTACTGTAAATAAAGTAATGCCGAGAATTCTGAAATTTGGCAGATAAATAAATACAGTATCGGTTTACGTTTCCTGATCAAAAAGTTATAGGCTGAAGTTAAAAGCGTATCAACCCTTCCCACATTCACTTTGCACATGTCAAATAGAGAAAAAAACAAAACAAGAAATCGATCTTGAAACACAAGAAAGACTCGAGAGCAGACCTTGGCAAATTAAGGCCCGGGGGCCACATGCGGCCCGTTGAGCTTTCAATCTGGCCCGCCGGACATTCCCAAATATTTTTTTTAGATCTTTAAGATGGAAACTGTAGCTGCCATTATGATGTGCAGTCATGTTTTCTAATGACCTTAACTATAAAAAGTATTTCAATGGTTGGAATCTGCACTTATGGATGATATACCAGTAACTATGGTAATCTAATTAGTTACTATTGTCATCTAATTAGTTACTACGGTAATCTACGTCACAGCAGCTCAGACGAGGCACCAAGCAGTGTGGGCGGGAAGCGTTTCCACAGACGCAGAAGGAGATTTTCACAACAAAGTTCTAAAGCTTAGTGATATATAGAACAGAATAGAAAGTACTTTATTGATCCCTAGGGGAAATTCAGCAAATATCAGATATATCAGATTGTAGGTGGGTTTATTTTGTACCCTTCTTGTTCATATTTCACTGTTTGTTGCAATTTTGTTGCCTTTCACTTGATTGTAAAATATGTCGATCGAAAGGGGGTGTGACATTCATATGTTGTCAATATTCAGTGTTTTATCGTTCATAGAAAAATTTAAAATTCCATTACGTTTTTTAAGGCGGTCTGTCATAACATTTTTAGTATTCAATCAGACATTATTGTGAGGTTTTATATTAGTGTTCCTAAAAATAGATATAGCGGCCCATAGACTAGGGATGTCCCAATCCGATATTTGGATCGGATCGGCTGCCGATATTTGCCAAAAATTGCGTATCGGCAAGGCATGGGAAAATGCCGATCCACATCCAGTTTAAAAAAAAACACCGGTCCGTGTTTTCCAACGCACCTATTTAAATAATACATTCCACTTTTCTGCTGCTCCGTAATTTCCGTTCCGCATTTTCCAGCACACCTTCAACACATCCACAATTCTCACGCAGTTGCTTTTAGCTGCTGGCATTATACGACAGGCTCTTCTTACTCTTTCCTGTGTCTCCCTCTTACAGACAGCAAGCGCACCTTCTTACACACGTCACATACTGTCACGTCATACGTCACATACTGTCACGTCATACGTCACATACGTATACGTCCTCTCCCAGCAGAGAGCGAGGTAGCGGCATGGCTAACGTTAGCTGTGATGCTAGCGCAGCTGCTAAGGTGCGCGCCTGCTCAAGCGTCCTCTGCGCACGGCAAATCTATGCCACGCACAAAATCAAATAAAAAAATAAGCGCGTAACAATTTTCGACACACGGACACGACAGAGAAAACAGTTTTCGTCATCATTGTTCAAATATTGTGACGTCTGTCGAGACGCTTATCTCCATTCGGTGCCACACGTCCAGACTCCACACCATCAAAATAGTATATATCTGTATCATGAATCAATTTAAGTGGACCCCGTCTTAAACAAGTTGAAAAACTTATTCGGGTGTTACCATTTAGTGGTCAATTGTACGGAATATGTACTTCACTGTGCAACCTACTAATAAAAGTCTCAATCAATCAAAACACATAGAATCATCATACTGCTGTGATTATATGCATCAAGTGTTCATTCAAGGCTAAGGCAAAATATCGAGATATATATTGTGTATCGCAATATGGCCTTAAAATATCGCAATATTAAAAAAAGGCCATATCGCCCAGCCCTAGTTCAATGATGCCATTTCTGTTTGTCATGTATAATTTTGTCTATTTTGTGTTTATCCTTCAATAAACAGGTCAGTTTCTTGTTACCAACCATTGTGTTTTATTCAAACTCCCCTAATTCAGCTGGCTGGTTGTTATCAAGAGTACTAAAACCCTTTTCAACATGATTCTGACAACTAAGTAGGCTAAATAACTTTAAACTTTAATACATGCTCGGATAGGCCAGTATCGGTCAGTATCGGTATCGGTCAGTATCGGTATCGGATCGGAAATGCAAAAACAATATCGGTATCGGATCGGAAGTGCAAAAACCTGGATCGGGACATCCCTACCCTAGACACATTTTTTTCTCTAAATGTGGCCCCCGAGTCAAAATAATTGCCCAGGCCTGCTCTAGAGTCTCTGTCAAAATCGTAGTACTTGATCACATGCATTGTTAAGCATGTAAATACATGCATTTACCAATGTATGCATATGCATATATACATATACACATCTACACATACGAATGTTCAAATGCACAGGTGTGCATACAATTTTTTTTATTTTCCTTTTTCCTTCCCCTTTCTCCCTCTTTCCTGCCTTTCCTTTCCATCCCTGTCTTCCCACATCGTGATCCATCATATAGGAAAGTAAAGACGTATTGCATAAATATATATACACAAATAAGTTAGTCATGTATAGTTATATAAAGATGATACTATCATGTCTATTGATCGGACATTACTACTCAGAGCCAGTGTTGGGTTAGTTACTGAAAACCAGTAATTAGTTACAGTTACTAGTTACTTAATTTCAAAAGTAACTCAGTTACTAACTCAGTTACTTACACCAAAAAGTAATGCGTTACTGTGAAAAGTAACTATTTAGTTACTTCTTTTCCCCCCCTTTTTTTTAAGGCTCCCATTAATGCCCTTTTAGCCTTCATTTCAGTACTGTTATTGCACTGAAGAATAATACAATGTGTTGATCAACTTGACATGCATTTGCATCACTGAACTCAAAAAGCAATGTGGTCTACATGCAACACACAAAGACAAAGATATGTTTCAAAGGGCCAATTTATTTCAGGCCAGAACAAATTGACAAAACTATTTTAAATAGCGGCAACATAATGGCACTTCAACTTTAAGTAGATAGGATCTTTGATCCAAGACACAACTTACATTTAACTAAAATGTTATTTTCTTTGTGCTCGACAAAAGAAAAGTATTGAGAATATCTCCATGTTAAAAAACTCGACTTCTGGCTTTGCCATGATGTCTTGTTAGTTGTTATGAGAGTAGCGTATGTGTGTGTGTGTGTGTGTGTGTGTGTGTGTGTGTGTGTGTGTGTGTGTGTGTGTGTGTGTGGCCCTTTAAGATATAACAGCATGTGAGGTGAGTGACGTCAGTGAGTGAGTGGGCGAGCGAGGTGAGGGAGCGGCGACAGTGAGTGCGTGCAGGTGCTCTTGCTTGGTGGATGGCTGCGTCCAATAAAGTCACAAAGTTGCAACAAACCGCCGGTCTTGTTATTCACCCTCATCTGTAAAGACCCACTGCCGGGTAAAGTGAAGGTTGTTAGCGCCGAAGACGTACATAGGCCCTGGAGGAACGTCTCCCCTGCGCTCCTCAACTGCGGTATGGGAGTCCCCCCCGCCCCCGCCCCCACCCACACAACCACGCCTTTTCTTTTCCACCGCTGCAATAAAACACTCAGATCTTCTGTTTCTAGCCGATACTACATGAAAAATAACGTAAAATAACGCAGTAACGCATCATGTAGTAACGGTAACTGAGTTACTGAATATAAAAAATAACGCGTTAGATTACTAGTTACCGCCGAAACTAACGGCGTTACTTTGTAACGCGTTAGTCCCAACACTGCTCAGAGCACATCTCTGTACTTATTTATGGTGTTATTTAAAAAAAAAAAAGTTAAACACATGTTCCAGTTTTATGCACAATTTTATTTGTTTAATAAATGTAATGGAAATTAATTTAAATGTTTATTACAAATGCACTGTTTTTAAAAGCTGGAAGTGATGAACGCTTAATTAGTGAAACTTAAGAAAATGTAAAACTGCATCAATATACATAAATTAAAGGTGCATCAATAATCGATTTTTAATCAAATCGTTTCTCCTGAATCGTAATGTAACCGAATTCTGAGGTGCCCAAAGATTCCAGACTTTTCTATTCATACTGTACCAAAAAAAAATTTAAGTTACGAGTTAATGTATTGTTACGCCCTTGACATGCATGCTTTTCACCATTAGTATGACACATAATTACTTCTTAAAGAGACATTCTTTTTAATCACACCCTTCTAACAGCACAGACAGCACTAGTGCTACATTAAATAGTCATTAAAAATACTGTACAGAGTTTTATATAAATAAGATAATATAATGGCCTCTGGTTTGTTCATAGTCACTAAACCTTTCTGTCATTGAAACAGTTGCACCCGACAGGACGCTTTGTGTGCCTGTAGCTTTAACGCGAATGAGCGGTGTTTGTTCACGCATGTATATGAATGAAATTAGTTTATTTCGGTCATATAATCGACCATTGTGTGTGATCAATTTAACAGCACAGATTATACATTTTAACAATCATACACATACACACACAAAAAGAAAAATAATGACCGAAAAAGGAATAGGCTGAAGCCAAGGCTTATATTTGCCTATCCTATACAGTCAATGAAAATTAGATTGCCTGGAACATCAACGTTAAAAAAAATATCAATGGGATGAATGTAATCGTTGCTATATTTTATAATTTTCCATTATTTCACCTTTCCAGGCTTAACAAAGAACTACTTGTCTTTAACTCATCACTGAGCTTGTTCCACCATTTAACTCCTAAAACTGAAATACATTTGTATGTTATATTCGCTCTTACTTTACATATTTGAAAAATCAATATACTTCGTAAATTATAGTTTTCTCCTCTTAATTTAAATGACCTAAGAATACAAGCTGGAAGGCTGTTGTTTTTTACTCGAAACATCATTTCCATTGTTTTTAAAAACACAATTACTGAAAATGTTAACACATTATAACTTATGAATAATGGATTGGTAGGTTTATAGTAGCACGCTTTGTGTATTATTCTAATTACCCTTTTTTGGAGTTTAATTATTGGGTCTATGTTTGTTTTATAAACATTTCCCCAAACTTCAACACAATATGTTAGATATGGAAAAATAAAAGAATAATATAACATATGCAGACATTTCTTATTCAGCATGTGTCTTACTTTATAAAGAATAGGAATGGATTTGGATATTTTCCCTTTATATATGCAATCTGCGGTTTGCAACATAATTTATGATCAATTATTATTCCCAAGAATTTAGTTCCATAAACTCTATCAATTTCCACTTGATTTAATTTTGCTTCACAATTTGTCCTTGCACCACTAAACACCATACATTTAGTTTTCTTATTTAATGATAACTTATTAATAATCAAACCATTTTTTTAGCTGAAGCAACTCCACCTCTATTATCCTCAACACTTCCTTCAAGTCTTCTCCTGAACAATATACATTTGTATCATCTGCAAACATAATACATTTCAATGTATTAGATACTGAACAAATATAATTTAAATAAAGTATGAATAACTTAGGTCCCAATACCGAACCTTGTGGAACCTCACAAGTTACTCTACATGACCGAGTGTGTGGTTTCAAGAAGGGCCACATTTTAAATATACACAATAACTCTGCACTTGTCCAATGTAACAAATGTCATATATCACATACGATATAACATTAAGGGCTGGGACAGGAGGACACAAGCGTTAGCAATTCTAATGCTAACAGGGCTAATGCCAAATCTGATGTGTTTATGTTGTCGCCGTGAGATAAACGCTGACATTTATTTTTTAGTTTATTTACATGTATATACTGTACCACTTATCCATACGTCATCATTTATAAAATGATTTGTATAAACCAGTGTTTTTCAACCACTGTATGTGTGCCGTGAGATACAGTCTGGTGTGCCATGGGAGAATATGTAATTTCACCTATTTGGGTAAAAAAAATGTTTGCAAACCAGTAATTATAATCTGAAAATGTGCCGTTGTTGAGTGTCTGTGCTGTCTAGAGCTCGGCAGAGTAACCGTGTTATACTCTTCCATATCAGTAGGTGGCAGCAGGTAGCTAATTGCTCTGTAGATGTCGTAAACATGGTTTGTCGTGATCCCAATATGCAGACAGTGTGCAGGTAAAAAGGTATCTAATGCTTAAATCAAATATAAACAAAAGGCGAGTGCCGCTAAGAAAAGGCATTCAAGCTTAGGGAAGGCTATGCAAAACGAAACAAACTGAACTGGTTGCAAAGTAAACAAAAACAGAATGCTGGACGACAGCAAAGACTTACAGCGTGTGGAGCAGACGGTGTCCACAAAAAATACATCCGAACATGACATGACAATCAACAATGTCCACACAAAGGAGGATAGCGACAACTGAAATAGTCTTGATTGCTAAAACAAAACAGGCGCGGGGAATACCACTCAAGGAAGTCATGAAACATCTACAGGAAAAACACCAACAAAACAGGAAAAGCCACCAAAACAGGAGTGCAAGACAAGAACGTGACAGTACACCTACTTTGAGACAAGAGCTATAGTGATGCATGCTTGGTTATGGTTTGAATTCTTATCAAACACTTGCGAGAACAACGTTTTATTGTCAATATCAGCTGCTGAGTTTAATTTTTTTATGTTTTCTGCTGGTGGTGTGCCTCTGGATTTTTTTCAATTAAAAAAAGGTTGAAAAACACTGGTATAAACTACACTGAACGGTGGAAACGCAAACCACACAAGTCGACAAGAACCTATAGTTTCGGCAACAAAGGTTGCAGCAACCAAAAAATCCTGATCTTGTGGCCTAAATATGCAAATTATACGGTGACGTCATACTAACATCGCCACGACCATGCGGGCACCGCCACAAACGGATTGGCAATCTGTAAGAAACACTGTAGATGATAAGATCTTTCTTCTCTTCGCTGCTGATCAACACATTATTGGTTTAATTAATATATCAATGACGCGTGCGTGAATCATTTCTGCTTTGACAACACCTATTGTTACCTTTTCTTTGCTTCCATTCCGTCCTGTCGGAGCGGCGCCAGGGCAGGTAGCCGCTTTGACTGACAGCCCGATTTACCGTCGCTGTTCCTCTCCAGCAAGCCGAGAAATTTAGATCTACATTGGCTGTGCTAATGTCAATCAGGCTTCCTCTGTTGCAGTTTGCAGCACTGCGCCGGCCGTGCATGCCGTCCTGAGACTTTGTGTCAGCATATGTGTGAGTGAATTAAGCATGCACACATTTTCTTTTCTTTTTCTTTTTATAAGTCCTACGCCCGCAAAAAAATGAGTGTGGTGACCTGTGAAGGCGTATTACATTTTCCTCATACTGCACAGCCTCCAGTACACTTTGGGGGTTTGCTGCAAATCTAATAGTAGTCACAGATGCTGATGTCAAGTGTGGTTGAGTTGTAGGAAAGATACTGAGGAATTAGTTTCCCTCAGTTGATATTTGCTACATCAGCCTAGTGAGTGACATTAAACCAATTAGCGAACAAAAACACTCCAGAAAGGTTAATCAGTTGTGGACATTTGGACACCCCTTGAACAGGGGTCTCAAAGTGAATTCACCCCAGAGCGGCTGGAGGTAGAGTCTGGGTGCGGCAGAGCCGCACAAAGTTTTACCTCAGATTCATGTTTTAAAGGGGAACATTATCACCAGACCTATGTAAGCGTCAATATATACCTTGATGTTGCAGAAAAAAGACCATATATTTTTTTAACCGATTTCCGAACTCTAAATGGGTGAATTTTGGCGAATTAAACGCCTTTCTATTATTCGCTCTCGGAGCGATGACGTCACAACGTGACGTCACATCGGGAAGCAATCCGCCATTTTCTCAAACCCATTACAAACACCGAGTCAAATCAGCTCTGTTATTTTCCGTTTTTTCAACTGTTTTCCGTACCTTGGAGACATCGTGCCTCGTCGGTGTGTTGTCGGAGGGTGTAACAACACGAACAGGGACGGATTCAAGTTGCACCAGTGGCCCAAAGATGCGAAAGTGGCAAGAAATTGGACGTTTGTTCCGCACACTTTACCGACGAAAGCTATGCTACGACAGAGATGGCAAGAATGTGTGGATATCCTGCGACACTCATAGCAGATGCATTTCCAACGATAAAGTCAAAGAGATCTGCCGCCAGACCCCCATTGAATCTGCCGGAGTGTGTGAGCAATTCAGGGACAAAGGACCTCGGTAGCATGGCAAGCAATGGCGGCAGTTTGTTCCCGGAGACGAGCGAGCTAAACCCCCCTGGATGTCTTGGCTCACACCGTCCCTTATGCCACCGAAGATTATCAAGAGAAGAATATCGACGCTAGCTTCCCTGGCCTGCTGACATCAACTCCAAAACTGGACAGATCAGCTTTCAGGAAAAGAGCGCGGATGAGGGTATGTCTACAGAATATATTCATTGATGAAAATTGGGCTGTCTGCACTCTCAAAGTGCATGTTGTTGCCAAATGTATTTCATATGCTGTAAACCTAGTTCATAGTTGTTAGTTTCCTTTAATGCCAAACAAACACATACCAATCGTTGGTTAGAAGGCGATCGCCAAATTCGTCCTCGCTTTCTCCCTTTAAAGGGCGCACTGTCGATTCAGGTCTTTTTTCATACAAAAGGCACACCGGATTATAAGGCACATTAAATGGGTCAAATGATGATTTTTTTCTAAATTTAAAACATTATCTTGTGGTCTACATAACATGTAATGGTGGGTCTTTGGTGAAAGTAGGGCTGGGCGATATGGCCTTTTTTTCAATATCTTGATATTTTTAGGCCATATCGCGATACACGATATATATCTCGATATTTTGCCTTAGTCTTGAATGAACACTTGATGCATATAATCACAGCAGTATGATGGTTCTATGTGTCTACATTAAAACATTCTTGTTCATACTGCATTAATATATGCTCATTTTAAACTTTCACGCAGAGAGGGAAATCACAACTAAGTCAATTGACCAAAACTGTATTTATTAATTAAACTGTTATTAAGCAGTGGCACAAACATTCATGTCATTTCAAAAACAGAAAGTGCAAGATTGTCAGAGACATTTTAAAACAAGCTATTAGTGCACTTTTGTGCATGATGTCACTAAGATGACAATCAAAACAACACTAAATTAAAGTGCACTTTTTGTACAGAACGCCACTACAATAGTTTAAAACAAATAAAGTGCACTTTTGTGCATGATGTCACACAAGATATTTCAATAAGTGTCAAATAAAAATGAGCTGCATAATAGGAAATCAAATAGTGTACATCCTTCGCTATGTGGAAGGTTCCGGCGGACGTTATCTTCTTATGTCGTTTTTTTTTGTTTTTTTCATACGGTGTTGATGTGGAAATGGTTGCCTCTGCATTTTGTTGGTGTGGCACTGAACGGAGATGTTGACATGCGGAGTAAGCACTCTTCATTCTCTAGCAGGTGACTTTTCAAATAATGCTACAAATTAGCAGTAATGCTTCTTTTTGTAGCAACGCTTTTGCTCCACACTTGACAAATGACGGTTGTCTGTTCGACATATTCCCACTTGAAGCCAAACCACCGCCAGACGATGGACCCCGTGCTGTTTTTCTTGGGAATTAATTCTTCCTTCATTTGTTACCAGATTCGCACCTTCTTTCTCTCGTATTACCACTCGCACCACAGCTAACGTTACCCGTGCCGCTACCTCTCTGCTCCGCGTATGTGACGTATGTAAGAAGGTGCGCTTGTTTATGTCTCTGTGAGAAGGAGAGACTAGAAAGAGTGAGAAGAGCCTGTAGTGTAATGCCTGCAGCTAAAAGCAACTGCATGAGAACGTATACTCGAATATCACGATATAGTCATTTTCTATATCGCACAGAGACAAACCCCCGATATATCGAGTATATCGATATATCGCCCAGCCCTAGGTGAAAGTGTTGCATAGATTATGTTTTACAGACCATTTTCAAGTAGCTTTCTGAGCGTCTCTTCAGGATGCGCCGTTTTGTGGCCGGTCTTACCTACGTGGCTCACCTTCGGCAGCAAGGACGGGAGTGGAAGAAGTGTCAAAAGATGGAGCTAACTGTTTAAATGACATTCAGACTTTACTTAAATCGACTTTACTTCTCATCCGTGGCTCAATAATGCAACATCAACGCCGGAAATGTGTCCTGTGAAAAAACGTCCGACCGAACCCTCTGATAACCAAAGTTCCGTGGGTGAAATATGTAAACCCACTACAGTTTTTAGCACTTTGATAGTTAGTCTACTGACATATACAAGTAAGAACTTTACGCTACTTTATATTAGAAATGGCAACAGAGGAAGATGAATGCCACATAAGAAGGTAGAGAAAAAGAAGACGCTATGACTACGGTGTCGGACGGACTACAATGGCGGACTTGCGCACATTTTCAGGACTTATGCAGATCCCAAATACACAACAGCAGGTACCAGAAAGTAAGAAAAGTTGTTTTGCATAATATTGCGAAACAAAACGGCAGGTAATATGTCTGCTAATAGTTGCCATTTTGCGGTCCTTATATACACACACCATAATAATACTCGTATGTTTAATGCGCCGACAATCCATCAAGCGGTGCGGCTTCATAGCTTACCGAAGTTGTAATAAAAACATTTTGACATATTTTTGAGCGCCGTGTGTAATGTTCTTGTAGAGGTTGCCCTCTAGTGGGTTCTTCAGACCACCACACACTGCCAGGAGAGCCAGGAATACCGGGTATAACACTGTTTTATTTTCATAGAATAGTGCAAAGTCTTTTGCTTTGCAGCAAACTGTCTTTCTCTCCTCCGTCCGCTCAGCAGGACCTCCAACTCCAACTAATCGTCTCAAGGCTGCTGTTAATAAAGGCGACAGGTGATTACATAACAAGGCCCACCTGGGCCATCTACGCACCTGTCGCTGTCTTCGAGGCCGGTCCTGGCAACACCCCGTTCCGCGGCAGGCCCGCAGGCCACACCCCCCCTCCACAGTTCTATATTCTCAATGGAACATTTAAAGTTTTGGTGTCGTTTACTGCCATCATATTGCAGTCTACACGTATCTCTTATGTATGACTGCCATCTACTGGTCGCACTTATCATTACACCATGTACCAAATAAAATTGCTTCGAGGTCAGTAAGCAAAACCAGACATAAGTCGTATATTAGACGCACCGGGTTATGAGGCGCACTGTCAATTTTTTGAGAAAATGAAAGGATTTTGAGTGTGCCTTATAGTCCGAAAAATATGGTACTTCTACCAACAGCTTCAGTGACCCTAAGCAATGGTAGGCCTTAAGTCAGGGGTGTCCAAACTAAGTGCGGCTCGGCAGCGTCTTCAGTTTGGCCTGCGAGATGTCATGACTTTAATAGGGAATCTAACCCGTGGGGAAGTTTTCAATTAATTTTAAGTTTCTGACAATCCGAATGATGCACATTTGACTCCATAATATTTTTTTTTATTTTTTTTTAAATGCACTGTAGCACTTTGAGATTGTTTGTTCAATGTAAAGTGTTTTTACAAATACAATCTATTTTTATTATCTACTGGAAAACGTGAGTAAGTCAGGTCAATGGCCAAGTATTATGGTTTGAAGTGAAATCAATACTTAATGTACTTATATGACCCGATCCAAACAACCGCCCCCAGTCATGGGGCAAAAAAAAATGCAATCAACACAAAAAGTCAACACACATGGTCACACATAACACAACCTGCTCACTGAACTTTGTGGATATATTTTATTTTTTTTAAATGTCTATACATTTTTTGGAGAACGCTACATAGCTTTGGTGTTTTGTTTTTGTTTATTTCTGCTATTTATTTACATACAAATTGATACTGTTTTTATTAGCACTTTGCCTGTCCTTTTAAAATGGACAACAGTAAAATAGTTTATTACAGGTGGTTTAACATTCTGATGCTCTACTTACAATTCCCCTGCACAAAAATCGAAATACAGTAGGCTTTATTTTAAAACAGTCTGGAAAATTTGTTTGATCGCCACCACAATTAAACTCTTTACATTATTTTAGTTTTTCTCCTTTTTTGTTTTGATGCGTTGTGTAGATTTGGATTGTCTATGTAATCCTACAGACGCTGTGGGCTTCTTAAACAAGCCGTTTCGGATCAATTTAGTCATTTTTGAGGAGGCTG
Source organism: Nerophis lumbriciformis (assembly GCF_033978685.3). Taxonomy (NCBI): domain Eukaryota; kingdom Metazoa; phylum Chordata; class Actinopteri; order Syngnathiformes; family Syngnathidae; genus Nerophis; species Nerophis lumbriciformis. The sequence continues at coordinate 33,231,058 of NC_084560.2, forward strand.
CTTCTGCGAGAGCGTGGCCCGAGGCGCCCCGAAAGAAATCTCAGCACGGAGGTATCTGCAACATCTGTGCCTCGTTGGTGGGAAGGATGTAGGTGTCATACTGTATACGGCGGTATCAGTAGGGCCGCTCCTCGCTTATCTCGTATATCTCTTGTTATTGGTGTAAACAAAAGGCCCTTTGAACAAGAAAGAAAAAGGGCCGCAGGGCAAAAAAGAAAAAAAGAAAAAAATGGTGCCGACTTTTATTTCGGCGGTCTTCTCACTTTCGTGTCACAGTGAGGAGACGTTTGTTCAAAAGGACCATTGTGGTGGACGACCACAGGTTGGAACTTCGCTTTCACGGCATGATTTTTATCTCTGACGAGAGCAGATGAGAGGGAAATTGCCACAACAAAACAAGGACACACACTCGGAAATCCTTCACAAGAGTTTGTACACGTTTTTAAAAGCGTCTACCTTCATTAACCTCTGAGTGATCACAGTACGGGGAGAGGATGGGGGGGTCATGATAATATCCCGACGATGACACGCTCGCGGGTCAGGACCCCTGTGATCCCTGAGAGGGGACAATATCTCATTAAGAGACAAAAAGCCTTTGGGACACTAAAGCAATTTGGCTGGCCCTCTGCTCACTGGAAGCAATTAAAACATTAGCTTAAACCGCAGCAGCGCCAAGCCGCCATGACAGTTGAGAGGCCGCCGTAAGGGACTAATCGCAAGGAGAAACGTAATTAGCACTGGGTCAAAAACTTCAGCATTAACTGCTGTGGCTGTAGGCAACCCTCTGATGTAGTTTTATTTTTTATTTTTTTATGAAGATGTCAATAGCTGCATTTACAGTATCAGTTCAGCAGCTTGATCTATCTCTGCAAGTGCTCTAAAGGGATCCTATTATCCAAAACCAACTTGTCTTACTTATGGCCAAATTCAGGCACTTTTTAAGGACTTTCAAGATAAATTTTCCAGTTTTTCCAGTACCCTTCTAAAGGCGAAAACCAGTGTGAATCAATCCATAGCCTTGTTGTTTGAGGTCACCAAATGCTGTCTGTAGGAAAAATATGGAAAATCTGCTAAAACCAAAGCCTCACATTGAACCAGCAGTTATCATTAACTGAATGGGGCATACAAAATGAAGGAGTGTTTCTGTGGACCAGGGGTCCCCAAACTTTTTGACTCGGGGGCCGCATTGGGTTAATACAATTTGGTCGGGAGCCGGGCTGTATGTGTATACACATATATATATATATATATATATATATATATATATACAGTGTTTCCCACACATTCATTTATTTGTGGCGGCCCGCCACGAAAGAATTACGTCCGCCACAAATAGATTTTTCGGCTTTTGACTCGCTCGACCGCTCATAAAAGCAATGGGACTCTGTCTGTGAATGTTGCTTGTAGTTACAACTCCGGTGCAGTAGGTGGCGGTAGCCTACTATGCATTGTAACTCCGCCAATAGCACTTAATTCACCTGGTGGGCCAGAAGAAGAAGAAGAAGAAGAAGAAATAAAAGAAGAACAGACCGACCGGATCAAAATACGAGGGTAATATAGGTTTTAGGTAGATAGGTTATAGCTGCATCGCTCGCGGCTCGTCATATATTTAACGTTAATCCGCGATTTCACCGAGCGCTTCACTGACGGTGAGCAGCCTGACGCTGCTTCATTAACACCGCCGCTGTTTGACTCGGGGGCCGGGGCAGACGCACGTAGTAACAGTCGCCTGTTACAATACCGACGAGCTAACGTGTCCAGGTTATAACCCTGTTGCCAATAAACACACGTGGACTGAAGCTAAATTGTCCATTGTCCACTGCAGCATGTGAATGCAATGAAAAGAATAAAATCTGAGGCAACCAGCTGTTAAAATGTTGTCCAGGTTAAAGTTTTGGCCATTAAAGGCCCTTCATTTCAAGATTTCAACTGTGATCGGGCTTTAAACAGGTGGCTGACCTGTTCAGATGGGTGTAACTGCTACTGGTCAAATAATGTGAAATAGCATTTAATTTTACATGTATGCAATGCCATTTAAATGTAATTATAGATAATAATAATAATAATAATAATAATAATAAATACTGTGTAGTGTTGTAAATAGTCAACGAGAAGGATTTTAGTAAGATATAAGCCATGAGCACTACACAGCCAGAAAAAAACCTAGACAGGACAAGTAAAAATATTGGGGCAAGTAGATTTGAGAAGTCGGGCAAGTAGAAAAAAACCTTAACGTTGAACCCTGCATGTGTTGAGCTGCTGCCGCTTAAGGTTAGATGGCACTGTACATAGAGTGGTTCTGCTCGTTAGTAATAAATTCTAATGTTGGATGTTCACTCCTTCACACAGATGAGTATAGAAAAATATTTTCAACGGCCGAAAAGGGCTCGACTTGGAGAGGAGGTAGGCCTACAGTCCGGACCACAAGTGCGACCTGTTCAGCAGCAGCAGGAGGAGGAGGAGAAGGTTGACTGACTGTGGCAGGACACCTCTGCCTCTGTTTCACTTCATGTTGCTGGTAAATAATATGGTTGTAGTAGTAGGCTAAAGTTAAATTATTTAGTATTCACTAATTAAAGGGGCAGAGCTTTAAGAGACATTTTAGCTTTTATATTTTATAAGATATATTTTTTGTAAGAAGCACAATTAATAAATATATTTCAGTGAATAACTAATTGTTCAAATCTGTATATAAATATGTACATAAAGTGTTGTAATTATATTCCAACTCCGCGTTCTTCTTGGTCATCGCCGCTGCCGCCGCCACCCCCCGCCCCTCGACCACACCACCACAAATAGATGCCTGTCCTGTGGGAAACACTGATATATATATATATATATATATATATATATATATGTATATATATATATATATATATAAGGACTGTGAATCTTTGGGTGTGCCACGATTCGATTCAATATCGATTCTTGGGGTCACGTTTCGATTCAAAATCTTTTTTTTTTTCAATTCTCGACTCCAAAACGATTTTTTGCCCGATTCAAAACGATTCTCTATTCATTCAATACATAGGATTTCAGCAGGATCTAACCCAGTCTGCTGATATGCAAGCAGAGTAGTAGATTTTTGTAAAAAGCTTTTATAATTGTAAAGGACAATGTTTTATCAACTGATTGCAATAATGTAAATTTGTTTTGACTATTAAATGAACCAAAAATATGACTTATTTTATCTTTGTGAAAATATTGGACACAGTGTGTTGTCAAGCTTATGAGATGTGATGCAAGTGTAAGCCACTGTGACACTATTCTTTTTTTTATTTTATATAAATGTCTAATGATAATGTCAATGAGGGATTTTTAATCACTGCTATGTTGAAATTGTAACTAATATTGATACTGTTGTTGATAATATTCATTTTTGTTTCACTACTTTTGGTTTGTTCTGTGTCGTGTTTGTGTCTCCGCTCAATTGCTCTGTTTATTGCAGTTCTGAGTGTTGCTGGGTCGGGTTTGGTTTTGGAATTGGATTGCATTGTTATGGTATTGCTGTGTATTGTTTTGTTGGATTGATTAATAAAAAAATAAAAAATAAAATAAAAAACAATAAAAAAATAAAAATAAAAATCTATTTTTTAAAAATTAGAATCGATTCTGAATCGCACAACGTGAGAATCGCGATTCGAATTCGAATCGATTTTTTCCCACAACCCTAATATATATATATATATATATATATATATATATATATATATAGCGCACTTTCCGCGCGCGCGATGATGTCACGTTATCGATGAGAAAATGCATTTTTAGACAATATGATTTGCCTGAGCGGCTAGGAGACACTGAGTAGCAAGCGGTACAAAGTGGATAAGAAAAGACAGAAAAAAAATAATTATTTATTTATTTTATTTTTTATTTTATTTTTTTTTTTAATACTTGTGACTTCACGTGGGCCTGATTTTGGACGCTGGCGGGCCGAATCCGGCCCGCGGGCCGTAGTTGGGTACCCCTGCTGTAGACTATTCAATGTCATTGGTGTTTGCAAATGTGTCTCCATTTGTGTTGTTTTTCACATTTCTTGTTCTTTTTCTTACTTACAGCACTCACTTAAAGGCTACAACGGTGACTTCCATTAGCCGCATCTTCCAAAAAAAAAAAAAAAAAAGAGTGTTCTTGTCTCAAAGATTTTAAACGATAGGCAAAATTCAGAAAAAAAAGTGTAGTTCCACTTAAAGAGTTTAAGTTATGTTTATGGCCTCACAAAGGGCTCGACCTGCAAATATAGAGAGTCTGTTTTCACTCAGAGATGGTCCACATGACCTCAGGGGTAGGGATCAGGCCCGGCCCTAACCAATCTGGCGCCCTAGGCAAGATTTTAGGTGGCGCCCCCCCCACATCGGCAGTGAAGTGTATATACTCACAAGAAACCGAATAGCTTTGTCTTTGACCTTTTTTTTTTTTACTTACAACTATACCTAATATATAAAGGGGTGGACAAGTGACTATTACCTGCAGGGCAAACATTAGCTAACCAGAAGGCTATAACAATGTAAACAAAAAACACCTGCTTAAAAGATCTAATACAAATGTCCCTGAGGATTGTAAGGTGAGTACTGTAATTACCTAACGTTACATTATTATTTTCCATAACAATTTAGCCCACTCCACAATATTAACCCGACGTTAAAACAGAACTAGCTATTTATTGATTAGCAATTGCCGAATCATGTAACATTAGCTTAATGCTAAAAAGCCAGGTTACTATCACATTCTGTAACAGACAAATAATTTCATGTAGGCTAACGTTACCTACCTGCTAACTCTGTCTTTTCTCGTTCCTACTCCTCTTCTTTTCTCTTTTTTCTTCCCTGGGCACCTAACAGTTTTGGCCGTTTTGACATCTTGTGTTGATTTTTTGATGTGGTGACGTCCAAAAAGAGTCATGATACGGGAAGGGAGGGGGCGCACCGTGCGGGGTAGAGGGGGGGGGGGGCGTAATGTTGTAACAAATAATATTTCTATTAAATAGGCTTTACTTTGCATTTTAATTAACGTGGGATTATTTTTTGTATTTAGAAATAATAATACCAACTTTTTTTTCTTTTTTTTTTTTCTCCAACATTTGTGGCACTGGCGTGGCGCCCCCTGATGGACGGCGCCCTTAGCATTTGCCTATACGGCCTATGCCACGAAACGGTTTTCCCGGTTGTTCGATAAGAAAAGAACCGAGTCCTCGGACTCGAATCCCTTTTTGAGAACCGGTACTCGTTATCGAGACCACTATAGTAAAGAAAAATAGTTGGTTCTTTATCGGAATCCCTGGGAACAAATCCCGTCCCGACAAGAAATGCCCCATGGGACATCACAAGAAATGACGTCACGTAGCTCAGTCATTAGGCGCAGATGGGGAAAGCAGGAAAAAAAATGGACCGGAAAAAGCGCTCCAAGGCATGGCTTCATTTCACCAAAAAAAACGAGGAAGCGGCAATATGCAATTATTGCCAGGCTTCGCTCTCGTGTAAGCGGGGGAAGTACAACAAGCGTGTCGTGTCTTCGAAGCAGCGACAGAGATAACGAAGAACGCCCCTCTTCTTCTGCCAGCTGCCCCAGTCCCAGCTACAGTGGCGGTGACGCCGGTGAGTAACTAATGTTAACTGTTGCCGGTTTATTTCCATATCTGCTCACTTGTAGTAACGTTACCTCTTATGTCAACCAGGACTGCAGTAATGTTAGCTAGGCTAACATTACCTAAGCATAGTCAGCGGCTAACGGTAATGTTAACGTGAGCCTTTTTGTATGTGTCTGATAACGTTAACGTTATCTTGTAGCCTACACCACGACAAAGTTTGCAAGTCTGTCTAATAAACTAGTGCTTTCTGTATTTCTTTAGTTTATTTGGAACATGAACACACTTACACTATAATACATCACAGTTTCATATAATTTCACTTTACAGGAGTAGGAAGAAGTAAAGCTTATTTAATCCTACCCCTTTCCCACTACATAGTGTTTACAAATATATACATCATTTACTGACCTTTTTATAATAAAATATCTGTGAATTAGTATATACAACAGTTTTGTAATATGTAATTAATTAATTCAGTCATTATTAATATACTGAGATGAAGAATATCTTATTTTCAATAAGGTTGAAAGTATTTCTCATAATTCTTCTTCTTTGTACTTTGTAAGCACTATTCATTTGAACAACCTCTTAAACTGGATCATATCAGTACAATGTTTAACTTCTTTACTTAATCCATTCCATCATTTAATTCCACATCATTTTAGCTGTTTGCAATTTTACCAAATCATCGAACTTTAATATTTTTGACTCAATAAATAAAGTGTTTGTATGTTCTCTATATCCAACATTATGTATCAGTCTAATTCATTTTTTTTGTAACACGGTTAACGAATGTAGCGCACATTTGTAGTTATTTCCCCATATTTCTGCACAATAACTCAGATATGGTAATACTATAGTAGCGAGCAGTAGAGAATGTGAAGTGATTTGTTAAACCAAATATTGTGTTTTTTTTCCATATACAACAACCTGTCTGGACTCGATAAGAGAATCGATAAGGAATCGGTTTGATAAGAGGATTCGATAATAGGCCCGAACTCGATAATTTCTTATCAAACATCATCCCTACTCAGGGGTGTCCTGAAATTCAAACATCCATCCATCCATCCATTTTCTACCGCTTGTCCCTTTCAGGATCGCGGGGCATGCTGGAGCCTATCTCAGCTGCATTCAGGCGGAAGGCGGCGTACACCCTGGACAAGTCGCCACCTCATCGCATAACATGATAAATTCCACATTCAAGACTCTAACGTTATCTATAGCGGGTGTGAAACTGTGGGACAATGTGAGCGGAGAAATTAAACTGTCTTCTAGCCTAAGAGTGTTCAACGTTGCGGTAAAAAAATTGTTGTTGGGAAACTATCAAAAATATGACTAGTTGTTTGGACTATCTCAACTGTGGGACACAGGTGCAAAAGAACTCACTGTGGAATAAGGGACATAACACACCAAACAAGGCTTCAGAAGACGAAATATACCCAGACAAGATGGAGCTAATCTCATGGTCGCTCAATGCTATTGACAAAGTGTTTTCCAGCAGGCGTGTGGGCCCGGGTGAGCCGACCTGTCCGGATGGGACCTTTGGCCGGCTACACGATGGACGGCTGAAACAAGAAGAAACATGAATTGGACATCATGTAGACTAAAAAAACAACAACAAAAAAACCTTGTCATTATCATCCGTTATCATATGCTATACTTGTTCTGAAATTGTCATGTATCCATCAAATCTGTTGTTGAAACTCGGACTATATAACCAACATATAAGTTGATTATAAATTAGTGGCGGGACATGGATAAGCATTCTTGCTTTTTTTCCCGTATCCCTTTTCGGTGGCTGCCGTTGTGTGTCTGGCAAATTACAAAGAGTGATGAAGTGTTGCTATATACAGAAGTCTGTCTGCCGGAATAAATAAATTCATTAATTCAATCATTCTAGAGTGTGTAAAGCACAAAAACCTGGCGAAAGCACTTATTCACGGCAAAGTTGTATCAAGAGTGAAAGGAACGTGGAAATGTGCGGTGCCTCACGCCAACTTCATGGCTGTCCTGCACACATTTATACATACTGTGGAGCACTTTGATGTGATGCTGGGTAATTGTTTGAATAAAGAAATGTCAAACAATTACTCCTCAGACTGACTGATGTGCACATCAGAGCCATATGAACAATTAACACACCCCCGTAAAAAATTATCGGCATGTTAGCCATGTATATTAACTTCCCATACAAGGCAGCTGAACTGGCCAACATTAATTTGCAATTTGCAGCGACAGCCGGTTTTCCCAAAGTAATCGGAGCTATCGACTGCACCTCATTGCTATAAAAGCGCCATGGCATGATGAACATGTATATACAGTATGTCAACAGGAAACATTTTCATTGGATCAATGTACACATCATATGTAATGTGCATATGCAACGAAGCAACAATGTCGCGATGTGGCCTGGTTCTACATATGATTCTTACATTCTAACTTACAGCATGGTTGGGAACAAACTACAAATTGGCAGTGTGCACAATGGGTGGCTGCTTGGCGAGTACATTTATTGATGTCATTGTGCTCATACTAATTTTTGTGATTCACACTGAGCAGCTTGTGCCCCCAAATATTATATTCCCATCTTTACAGTCAGTAGTTAAAGTTAGTGATTTGCTGTGTTTTGGGTTTTTTTTTGGTTAATTTACATCTTACGATCTTTCAAACTAAGTCCCTGATTGTCTGTGTGTGCAAAGTATACTGTTAAAAAAACAGCTTCTCCCTGGCCCTCTTCTGCAATGACTTATTGTATTATCTGGACCATAGGGCGCACCGGATTATAAGGCGTACTGCCGATGAGCGGGTCTATTCAGGTCGTTTTTCATACAAAAGGCGCATTAAAGGGGTCATAAAATGTTTTTTTTTTCGAAATTTAAAACATTTCCTGGTGGTCTGCAGAACATATGATGGTGGTTATTTGGATAAATTATGTATGGGGGTGGAAAAAGTGTCAAAAGATGGAGCTAACTGTTTTAATGACATTCAGACTTTACTTAAATCAATAACAGAGCAGCATCTCCTCATCCGTGGCTCACTAGTGCAACAATGCCGGAAATGTGTCCCGTAAAAAACCGTCGGATGTGCGGATGTTCTCCCAAAATGTGTTTGTCATTCTTGTTTGGTGTGGATTCACAGTGTGGCGCATATTTCTAACAGTGTTAAAGTTATTTATACGGGCACTGTCAGTGTAACCTGTATCGCTGTTGGCCAAGTATGCATTGCGTGCATGTGCGTGCTGACGTCGCACATATTTTGTGATCGGGCCGGCACGTTGTTGGAATGGATGAAAAGCAGACGTGATGACAGCTCGTGGAGGACAATAAACGGGTCCCTATTAAAAGGTTAATTTGTTCAACCTTGGCCCGCGGCTTTGTTCAGTTTAAAATTTTGGCCCACTCTGTATTTGAGTTTGACACCCCTGCCCTAACCTGTCTAAAAGCACTCGCACACGCACTTGTTTGTGACCAAAAAAAGCACAAAAAAGCGACAAAATGAAGTTAACTTGTAGCTCTAAACCAGGGGTGTCAAACTCATTTTAGTTTGGGGGCCACATGGAGAAAAATCTACTCCCAAGTGGGCCAAACTGGTAAAATCATTGCATGATAACCTAAAAATAAAGACAACTTCAGATTGTTTTCTTTGTTTGAAAATATTCTAAAAAAAAAAAAATCAAATCATAATGTTGGGTTTTTTTACACTTACATGTTGCGGTTGATAGTATTCTACTTTCATTTGTCGTTATTTATACATTCTGAATAAATTATGTGATCATGTTCATCGGTCAAATAGGTGGAATTGAGTCTAAAATGCTCTAATTGGTGTTAATTTTTTATCTACCAAGATAAAAAAATATAATCAAATTACAGAATGTTATTTATGTAGTTTAATCATTTCCCTCAACTGTCATACTAACATGTGGTTTATTCTGTGCATATGTAGCATCATCTACAAAGATACAAAGATTGCTATAGTGACATCTAGTGGACACATTTAGAACAGCGGTTTCTTTCAATCAAAAATTTCAGCTCATTTTTATACATTAACTGTTTTTAACTTTTTAACTGCTTTTTATCTCACAAATTGTTCTTAATATAATTTGTATTTGCTTTTTCAATGTGTATTTTACCTGTGTTTTAAATGTTATTTTTTAGTCTGTCACTTGCCTGCATTTCTTTGTGGTGTACAGCCCTTTGTTCTTCAACTGTGGTTGATTTCAAAGGGCTTTATAAATAAAGTTGGTATGGTATGGTATACTTAGGAAACTCATCCCGCGGGCCGGGTACACCGCATTTGCAGGCCTGATCCGATATGTTTGACACCGCTGCTCTAATCATACAATTTCAATTCCATGCAAATGTGTCATGGTCAATTGTACACATTCAGCAATGACATCAACATCCCATCCTCCCCTACCCAAAACACCCGCAAACCCACCGGTGCCACAAAAATATTGTAGTCCATTTTCTTCCTGTTAAATACTTACTGGCACCGTACACACCTACATTTTGTTTGTAGACTGGCCCTTAATCTCGCCTTTGGATCACAGATCAACCAATGCATGCAAATGATCACCAGATTGTCATCACATGAATATTTTTGGTTTTACAAAAAGGCAATTTTCTGCATTTGCCACTTGGAAATCTCTAACCCCCTCAAAAAATAAAACATAAAAAATGCATTAGTCACGATTGAATGCGTCGCCGCTGTTCCTATTACCAGATACAAATCACTTCCTTTTGGGGAAAACATGAGGGAGTCCTTTATCCGCGACAGAAACCACACAGAAAGCAATCTTTAACGCCACAGGGACCACAGGCTTCCCTTGTAGATTGACAGGAAAACGAGCACAGATATGATGAGTCGGCAGTGCGCCTCACGGAGCGATATGTCACTCAGGGGTCATGTGATGACAGTCGGGTTATGCGGGTCGTGACCTTTTGACCCCTGCGCGTGATAAATGGAGAGGATTCCCAATGAATCCAAGCTGGTGACAGCGTTGGCCGATTAAAGGCGGCCGCGTAAATCAAGGCTAAAGGTCTTATTTCAGAATCGGAGTCGACTTTATTCGCCGTGTGTGATTCCACACGAGGAATTTAACATCACTCTCCATCATAGGCGCCGATCCCGTGGGTGCTTCGGGGCCCGACAATGCCGAGCACCCACGTGGCATTGATGGCAGATTTCACTCTTTATATTAATTTTTTAATAATCAATCTTGTTGTTGGTAATTCTGTGGTCCGCTTTACACATTATAAAAGTCGCAAATGAAACAGTCTGTAATTCACAAGATTTAACCAAGATTTCAATGTGCCTGATAACAGACTATTGTCACATTTTTCTTGACTTAGAACACACTACACGAAATAAAGGGCATACTTACTCAACAGCCATACATGTCACACTAAGGGTGGCAGTATGAACAATGCCAACATTGTCATAAACATGTGTCATACAGTGAAACCATACTAAACAACAACGACAAACACATTTTGGAAGAATCAATCAATCAATCAATCAATGTTTATTTATATAGCCCTAAATCACAAGTGTCTCAACGGGCTGCACAAGCCACAACGACATCCGCGGTACAGGGCCCACATAAGGGCAAGGAAAAACTCACAACCCAGTGGGGCGTCGATGTGAATGACTATGAGAAACCTTGGAAAGGACCGCCTATGTGGGTGACCCCCCCTTCCTCTAGGGGATACCGGATGCAATGGACGTCAAGTGGGTCTGACATAATATTGTGAAAATCCAGTCCATAATAAATCTACCATAATAGTGTGAGTCCAGTCCATAGTGGGGCCAGCAGGAGACCATCTCGAGAATATTTGCATCGCAACACAACATAAACACTACAGAACAAATTCCCAGAATTCCCTGCAGCACTAACTCTTCCGGGACGCTACAATACAAACAAACGCCATTGGTGGATCTACACCTAAAATCCACTGTAATGATACCACACACAATCTAGTCGATACTATGATTACATCGATATTTTTTAACATCACAAACTCTTCTTTCATTTATTTTATTTTATTTATGTTATGTTTATAAACTCAGGAAATATGTCCCTGGACACATGAGGACTTTGAATATGACCAATGTATGATCCTGTAACTACTTGGTATCGGATTGATACCCAAATTTGTGGTATCATCCAAAACTAATGTAAAGTATCAAACAACAGAAGAATAAGTGATTATTACATTTTAACAGAAGTGTAGATAGAACATGTTGAAACAGAAAGTAAGCAGATATTAACAGTAAATGAACAAGTAGATTAATAATTCCTTTTCTACCAATTGTCCTTAATAATGTTGACAAAATAATAGAATGATAAATGACAATATGTTACTGCATATGTCAGCAGACTAATTAGGAGCATTTGTTTGTTTACTTACTAGTAAAAGACAAGTTGTCTAGTATGTCATGTTTTTGCTAAAATAAAGCCAATGACATTTTTTGTGGTCCCCTTTATTTAGAAAAGTACCAAAAAGTACCGAAATACTTTTGGTATCGGTACTGGTACCAACATATTGGTATCCGGACTAATACACACACCGAGCACCCACTGGCAGAAATGCAGATCGGCGCCTATACTCTCTTTGATTGATTGATTGAAACTTGTATTAGTAGATTGCACAGTACAGCACATATTCCGTACAATTGACCACTAAATGGTAACACCCGAATAAGTTTTTCAACTTGTTTAAGTCGGGGTCCACGTTAATCAATCCATGATATATATCAGAATAGTGTGTTATAGAGACGGTCACCTTTGAGTAGGTGGTGGCCCTAGCACAGGGGTCGGCAACCCAAAATGTTGAAAGAGCCATATTGGACCAAAAATACAAAAACAAATCTGTCTGGAGCCGCAAACAAATTAAAAGCCATTTTACATACAGATAGTGTGTCATATATACATTGAATTGAGATGACTTAAAGGAAACTAAATGACCTCAAATATACCTACAGATGAGGCATAATGATGCAATATGTACATATAGCTAGCCTAAATAACATGTTAGCATCGATTAGCTTGCAGTCATGCAGTGACCAAATATGTCTGATTAGCACTCCACACAAGTCAATAACATCAACAAAACTCACCTTTGTGCATTCATGCACAACGTTAAAAGTTTGGTGGACAAAATGAGACAGAAAAAGAAGTGGCATAAAACGTGTCCCAGAAAGTCAGAGAAAGTTACCGGTATACATGTAAACAAACTAGGTGAGTTCAAGGACCGCCAAAATTAGTAGGACAAAACGGCGCGAGCCAAATACTCGAATCAGTTAAGCATGTTTAAACAGTGTGCTTTATAACAATTAGGGAGGTTTGTGTCATGTTTGTCCTCCTACAGAAACCATATCAAAACAAAAATATATTTTTTCCCCTCATCTTTTTCCATTTTTCATACATTTTTGAAAAATCTCCAGAGAGCCACTAGGGCGACGCTAAACGGGTTGCCGACCCCTGCGCTAGCATCACTATGCAGCCCACAATATAGACAAAATGTTTGTCTCACTTATTCAATAAAACCTTTTATTTAAACCTAGCTTTAACACTTAGACGGTTAAACATTTAAAAAAGAAACCAACACAGAAGGCTTATCATCAACTCGAAGCAAGCTAGCAACAATGCTAACATTCCTAGCACTTTCAGTAGCCCAGCTATTTTGACATGTTTGACAGCAGAGTGGGAGAAAATGGCGCTGAGATAAATTGTAAATGTACTCACAAAGTTCATGTTCATCCCAATAAAACTCCAAAACAAGGCAGAGAAAGAAGAACACAAAACCAGATGGAACACATGTTGAGCACAGGTGACACCAATCAAGACAGAGAAAAGGAAGCAGGAACAGGAAGTAGTAATGTGAGGATTCATTCATTCATTCATTCTTTCATTTATTTTGTATTTATCTCCTTCATTGATGTGCATATTTGATCAATAGAGAATTAAACCTCAGCAACTAAACACACATTTTACACACCAATGCCTGAGAAGGAGCAGGATGAAGAAAATCTTATATTTTCCTGCCCCCTTCAACATAATATATAGTCTTACTTAATGGATAGCATACAAACCAAAAAAATACATCCAAATATAATGAAAACAAACAAAAAACACACAAAAAAACACAACAAGTGCAAAACTTCATGAAGTACAAACCGAACAAAAAAAAGTAATATACACCTCACGGGATGATACAAAACAAATACAAAACCAGACAAAAAAATAAGTAAAATAATAAATATAAAGCAAAATGTAAACACTTATGGCTGTCTATATATTCTTTTCATTTGGAATATATTTTTACAGTCTTTTAGCTCATTGTAAAGAGAATTCTATAGTTTAACCCTCATTACTGATATACACATTTGTTTTAAAGTTGTCCTTGAATACTGATGTTGGAAATGACCTTTTCTTCTATGCTCTTCATTCTCAGAAGTGATGACAAACATTTTTTGTAAATTTGCTGGTAATGTTTTAGCCTTAATTATAACACATAATGTCTGTAACTTTACTAGCTCCTGTAGTTTCAATAAACTAGAATTAATAAATAATATGTTAGTGTGTTCTAGATAATCTACTTTATGAATAATCCTTATAGCTCTTTTCTGTAGATGATACAATGCCTTTATGTTCCTCTCATATGTGTTCCCCCACACAGTAGCTGATATATGGCAATATAAGTGCACAATACAATATACTGAAATATCTATACGGCCAATACCAGGCCTTTATGCGATAATACTAATTCTCAAATCAAAATACAAATGCTTTTGATAGTTTAGCTCAGGGGTGTCCAATCTTTTTCCACCTACTGAAAAGTCAAAGTATGCGGGGGCCATATTGATATTTTTTTATTTAGAAAAATACTAGAAACAATAATAACAATAATAATAATAATAATACATTTTATTTATAAGGCGCCTTTCTGGGCACTCAAGGACACCGTACAAAATCACAACAATAAAATCAAATTGGATAAAAAAACCAACAACAACAACATTGTGTCAACTATCTATAGGTGATCAAGTATATTATTAATTATGAGTTACAACATTTCTGCTTTTTCTCATTACATAAAAAATTTTTTTTTGCTCTCTTTTCTTACAATTTTTATGTTGATTGTTTTCCCAATGTAAGAATAGAATGAAAATATGAATAATACAATTGTGCAACTGTATAAACGGATGTGTCAAAAATTATGCCTCTACAAAAATATTAATATTCAGTTACACATTTACAGTAACAGTGTGTAGGTGGCCTAGTGGTTAGAGTGTCCGCCCTGAGATCGGTAGGTCGTGAGTTCAAACCCTCATCAGTGAAGCATACACACAAACATATTAAACAGTGGGCTTTCTAACAATGGGGAAGGATTGTGTCATGTTTGTCCTCAAGCAAATACCATACTAAAAGAAATAAATATTTTTCCCCCATCTTTTTCAATTGTTTAACCTTTTGTAAAGGGAGCTGCAGATTGTTGACCTTAGTGCTCACATGATGATATTGACTTTCATATATGCAAGAATAAACCAATGATTGGGGCCAGGGACATCACTATTCAGCATGCCATTTTCAGTAATGGTTTCAACTTGTATATATTCAGAACAATGCATTATGGGTTTGCGGAGGCCATCTCTGAATTCCTCTGCAATCTGGATATGACTTTTGAACGGCAGCATGATTCAAAGTAGCCTTGTGTATAGCTTTCTTTAAATACTGACCACCTAAAACTGCACCCCTAAATAAAGGGCTAAGGTCAACTGATCCCTGATAGTCCACCTATGTGATGTCCAACAGCCATTTTGGCAATAGTATGACCTTAAACTTTTAATGACATTGCTGAAAGTAATTTGTAATTGCCTATTGAATAATAACCACATAAGATCCCCATAGCAAACCGGAACGGGTTAGCTTGCACACTTACTTTCAGTCACCAATATGTAGATGATACTAGGGATTTACCCACCTAGTGGTACAGGTAAGTCACTACAAAGTAACTTTAACCTTCAGGTTGAGATACGTATATCCAATAACATTCCTATCCATTTGGCACGGTCCATGATTTCACATCAGTGTTGAGGATAGAGCTATAAAATGGACGAATACTTATTTACATGTGTTTTTATTTTTTGTTTTGTTTTTGGATTGATTGATTGATTGACAAGTTTATTGACATCTTAAATAATTGAATCCATGTAATGCTTTAAAAAGGCAAATGGATGGCACAAAAAGCTTGTTTCCATTGTGGTCCAACAAATTGTACCATGAATTGATTAACGTGGAGCCCGACTTAAACAAGTTGAAAAACATATTCGGGTGTTACCATTTAGTGGTCAATTGTACGGAATATGTACTGTACTGTGCAATCTACTAATAAAAGTTTCAATCAATCAATCAAAGTCCATTACATATTCATCACATTTGATACATTCAATAATAAAACCTGTAACATGTATATAAAAAAAATAATGTAAATTATTATTTTTTTAATTATGGACATATACACAGAAAAACAATATATACAAAAAAATGGAGGGGTCGACTCCAAGAGTGTGCAAAACAGAATGAGAAAATATATATACACTATAACTAGGAATGTCCGATAATGGCTTTTTGCCAATATCCGATATTCCGATATTGTCCAACTCTTTAATTATCGATACCGATATCAAGCGATACCGATATCAACCGATATATACAGTCGTGGAATTAACACATTATTATGCCTAATTTGGACAACCAGGTATGGTGAAGATAAGGTACTTTAAAAAAATAATAATAATAATAAAATAAGATAAATAAATTAAAAACATTTTCTTGAATAAAAAATAAAGTAAAACAATACAAAACAGTTACATATAAACTAGTAATTAATGACAATTAGTAAAATTAACTGTTAAAGGTTAGTACTATTAGTGGACCAATCATGTGTGCTTACGGACTGTATCCCTTGCAGACTGTATTGATATATATTGATATATAATGTAGGAACCAGAATATTAATAACAGAAAGAAACAACCCTTTTGTGTGAACGAGTGTGAATGAGGGTTAGTGCACTAATTGTAAGTGTATCTTGTGTTTTTTATGTTGATTTAATTAAAAAACAAAACAAAACGATACCGATAATAAAAAAAACCGATAGCGAGAATTTCTGATATTACATTTTAACACATTTATCGCCGATAATATCGGCAGGCCGATATTATCGGACATCTCTAACTATAACCACATATAACCCTGTTTGATGCTTTGGAAAGTTGTTGTTCAGATCAGGTAGAGGTTGAGCTGAGCCATGATTTTAAATTTGAATAGGGAAGTTCAAATTTTAAGGTCTGTTGGTAGGTTTTGATAAATTTGCAATAAAAAATTAATTAAAAAAATTCACAGGGGGTATTGTCTGTAGAATTTTGAGGACGAAAATGAATGTATTCCATTTCAAGACTGTAACATAACAAAAGGTGGAAATATAATCTCTCCCTGAAGCATTTTAAAAAATAAAAATCAATCGCTTTCTTGCGTGTGTGTGGTTTTTTTTGTTTCTGAGAGTAATTAATTAGCACCCAGAGAATGTCACGACGTTTGTAGAGGAACAATGACCACAGAGTCGCTGTGTAGGTCAACACAAACCAAAGTAGCCAAACAAAGCAAAGAGCCAATCACCTGCATGGCGAAAGAAAGAAATAAGAATAAAAAAAAGACGCCCGCTCCGCTTTACGTAGGCACGTGTCTTCTTCTAAAGCGGCCAGAGATAATACACTCACGACTGTGGGGTCAGTAATATCCAGTGTGGAGTGGCAGTGATGAATGAGATTCCAGGCCGGTGTGGAGGTGTATTGAACGCGAGGTGAGAGAGAAAAGGAGGGTCTGAATGGAAGAAGGCAGCTGGGTGATTAAGCAAAGGTTATGGAGGAAGAAGTTCCCGCAAACATTATTGCTGCTTAGAATGGAGGAACCTTTACAATCCTTGCAGCAGCGGACAGACGGTGTTTTTCCCCCTTTTTATTCATTTGCAGTATATACTTATTGATCCACATAGCTGCAATAAATATCACTCACGTGATTTAAAGCTGCTCATAAACAGAGACTAACACTGTTTTAAACATTTAGCAGTAAGTCCCGGACCTAAAGTAACATTGGCGCCCATCAATTGCTTTGTCACTTTTTTAAGCAGGAAAGCCGACTACATTTCCATCCATCCATCCATTTTCTACCGCTTATTCCCTTTTGGGGTCGCGGGGGGCGCTGGAGCCTATCTCAGCTACAATCGGGCGGAAGGCGGGGTACACCCTGGACAAGTCGCCACCTCATCGCAGGGCCAACACAGATAGACAGACAACATTCACACTCACATCCACACATTAGGGCCAATTTAGTGTTGCCAATCAACCTATCCCCAGGTGCATGTCTTTGGAAGTGGGAGGAAGCCGGAGTACCCGGAGGGAACCCACGCAGTCACGGGGAGAACATGCAAACTCCACACAGAAAGATCCCGAGCCCGGGATTGAACCCAAGACTACTCAGGACCTTCGTATTGTGAGGCAGATGCACTAACCCCTCTGCCACCGTGAAGCCGACTACATTTATTGCAAGTATTTACATGAATTATTACAATATTTGTCATAATTATTTTTCTTCCCATTTTTAAATAATTTCTTACTTTTTTTGTAGGTCCAAACCCAAAACCCATCCTTAATGTTTGATTATCATATTCCAATATATAACAGTTGTTTTTTTTCAAAGATGCATGTATTTAGGAATAATGATTCATTATTAGTGGTAGTAGTAGTGGTAGTACTATGTATTACAATATATATTATATTTTATCTGTTTTGAATATACAGTGTATATTGATATACATTTTGTTGTGGTGTTTTTCTACTATTTTTCATTGTATTGTTCTTATTTTTCACAATGCCTATAAACATGTTATTATTTATATTACTGGTAGCAGTAGTCGTCGTTCTAGTAGTAGTAGTAGTATTTACTATATATTTCCTAAAATTGTTATACTTTTTTTTATAATAAATGTATTTTGATATGTATTATTTTGCGACGTTTTAAATGCTTATAAGTAAAATGAAAGTACAGCAGTAGCAGTAATGAATATATATATATTTTATGTGTGTACTTATTAAGTATATATATATATTTATATGTTAGGTCAGGAAAAACTCAGAGGCTATATCATCCCTACAAGCCTGTTTCGCAGGTTTCCCTGCTCTTCAGGGGATTTTACAATATAATAAAATCCCCTGAAATGCAAGGAAACCTGCAAAACAGGCTTGTAGGGATGACATAGCTTCTGTATTTTTTCCTGGCCTAACGTATATTCCGTTCTACCCTGGTATTTAGCACTGTATAACGGATAAGCCACAGAAACCTCGACTATGAATATATATAAAGAGGGATTTTATATATAAAATCCCCTGACGAGCAGGGAATCCTGCAAAACAGGCTTGTAGGGATGATATAGCCTCTGTGTTTTTTCCTGACCTAACGTATATATATATATATATATATATATATATATATATACATATATATACACATATATACATACATATATATATATATACATACATATATATATATACACATACATATATATATATACACACATATATATATATATATATATATATATATATATATATATATATATATATATATATACACATATACACATACAGTACATACACGGTACATACACAGTACATACATATTATAAATGTATAGTATATATGTGTATATACATACATACATACATACTAAAATATATATATTGAATATATAGTTTATTATTTACAGTAGGATTAGTAGTGTTTTGTGTTATTATGTTCCTGATTTTCAAGATGCTTATGAAAGTTTTGTTATAATGATCGTTATCATCATTATTATCAGCAGTCGTAGTTTTAACTATAGTAGTAAAGGTATCTATTGTCCTATTTTATATTTTACAAGGTCATTTGTTGACAAAAGTATGTCATTGTTTTATGAGTAAAATTATTTAATAGTATGTTTTGTGTTCTCACTGTGTTCCTATTTTTCAAGATGCTTATATAGGCTTTCTTCTTATTATTATTATTATTATTATCGTCATTATTATAAGTAGTAGTAGTTTTATATATAGTACTAGAGCTATCTGCTATCCTATTTTATATTTTTTCTGTTAATTTTCTTATAAAAGGTGCTGGATGTAATGTTGTCTTGTAGTGTTCCTAAAAATGTTTTAAATGTGCTAATAAGTAAAAAAAAAAAAAAATGTATAGCAAAAATGGTCTTACTAAGGGATGTGTTTAAAATAATACTTTTAGTTTTGTTAATATATTTTTTTATAGAGTCCTTGTTTTTTTAAGGGTACTCACAAGATAAGAAACACTACTTTATTATTATTATTACTTTACTATTATTATTATTATTGAATATATGTAATAAGTTAATGATTAAATATATATATATATATATGAAAATATTTTACATGTGACATTACAGAGATAATAATGCCCAGTTTTAATTGAGACACTGTCCTACAAAAATTAATGATATAGTATACTGTACTTTTATACCACTAAAAATGCAACCACAATTTCACACTATAAAATACAGTAAACGGAACACACTTTAGAGAGTACTCCTATCAAACACATTAAAGGGGAGTAGTATGCATGCTTAAGCGCAATACCCTACAATTTGCTGGGTTGAGCGCGGTACAAAATGACACTGGTCTCAATGGACGCGCGCATGTCGGGTGTATTAAGAAGACGTGACGGACACGTCTGAGTGGCACACTTATGTCACTTTAAAGTAACGCTCCTCTCAAGTTGACCTGCTGGCTATTCTGAGGATGAGAGAGAGCACTGTGTTTTGTCTATAAATGGCTGCCTTATAATGAGTCTGATGACATCCTGCAGTAATACTGCACCCTTTCATCAAATAACTTTGTTTTATTTAGTCAATTATGCACGGCTTTGTCTGATTAAATCACCTACTTTTAATATCAATTTTGTGACTGGTCATTTAAAAAAATGCAGAGAACATGACCTTGATGTCCTCAATGGTAGTTACGGCCATGGGTACCACAAGTAACTAACTAAAAGTGTTAACGTACCGCAACTGATGAAGCGACCAAAGAACAAACTTGCCAACCGGCTAATACCAAAAAGTAAAGTACCACAACTAACTACCTTACTACTTTACTAACTAAAAACATGAATGTACCGTAACTATAAAAGGGACCAAGAGACAAACTAGTTAACTAGCTAGCTAATACCTCAAGGATTTGAATATTTTTAATGCCAACTACACATATTGCTAGCATACACCTAATGAAATGAGCACCGTATTTTTCGGTCTATAAGTCGCAGTTTTTTTCATAGTTTGGCCGGGGGTGCGACTTATACTCAGGAGCGACTTATGTGTGAAATTATTAACACATTTCGGTAAAATTTCAAATAATATTATTTATCTCATTCACGTAAGAGACTAGACGTATAAGATTTCATGGGATTTAGCGATTAGGAGTGACAGGTTGTTTGGTAAACGTATAGCATGTTCTATATGTTATAGTTATTTGAATGACTCTTACCATAATATGTTACGTTAACATACCAGGCACGTTCTCAGTTGGTTATTTATGCCTCATATAACATACACTTATTCAGCCTGTTGTTCACTATTCTTTATTTATTTTATATTGCCTTTCAAATGTCTATTCTAGGTGTTGGGTTTTATCAAATAAATTTCCCCAAAAAAGTGCGACTTATACATGTTTTTTTTTCCTTCTTTATTATGCATTTTCGGCCGGTGCGACTTATACTCCGGAGCGACTTATACTCCGAAAAATACGGTATATCGATATTCCCACCATATTTCTGCATGCTATAGTATGTCTTTCAGTATTTCTGTAAATTATTAGTTTTAAAGTACCACACAACATAGCTCTGACTTGAGGGTGTAAAGTATTTGCGAGCGGCAATTCTCATCAAGATAAGCCAGCAGAGGAGACGTTACCATGGATCCCAGAGTCAAATGGTACAAGGACAACTCAACCACCTTTGGAAAAGTATACCAGTCGTTGGAGAAAAGGAGAGGACAGACATTTTGCGAGGAGCCAGGGGTGGCAGGATGTCTCCCTTTCCTTCCTTGTCCCCATGAAGGAATTGTATTTCTTTGCTTCAATCAACCACACTGTAAAATAAATCTAAGATGATGATCCTGAAAGTTTACTACAAGCTTTTGTTTGAGATTAAACTAAACACACTGAGGAGAAAAAGTTCGCTCCCCCTTCATACCAAAAGGTAAAGAACGGCAACTAACTTACTAAATTCCTTTACTTACGACAATTAATGAATGGACCAAGGGACACAATAGTTAACTAGGTACTACCAAAAGGTAAAGTAACACAACTAACTAACTAACTAACTGAGCCCTGAGATCGGTAGGTCATGAGTTCAAACCCTGAGTCATACCAAAGACTAAAACAAATGGGACCCATTACCTCTCTGCTTGGCACTCAGCATCAAGGGTTGGAATTGGGGGTTAAATCACCAAAAATTATTTCCGAGCGCCTCCCAGGGGGTAGAACAAGGGGATTGGTCAAATGCAGAGGGTAATTTCACCACACCAAGTATGTGTGACTGTCAGTGGAACTTTGACTTTTAACTAACTAGAAAATGCACATACCGCAAATAAGGAATGACCAGCTAACTAGTTAATAGCAAAAGGTTAAGTACCACAACTAACTAACTAGAAAATGCATATACCGCAAATAAGGAAGGACCCAAGGGACAAACCAGCTAACCAGTTAATAGCAAAAGGTAATGCACCACAACTAACTAACTAGAAAATGCACATTCCGCAAATAAGGAATGGCCCAAGGGAAAAACCAGCTAACTAGTTAATATCTAAAGGTAAAGTACCAAAACTGACTAACTAAAAATGAACTACTTACAAACAAACAAAGGGGCAAACTATCTAAAAAATAAGTACCACAATAAACCAACTAAAAAAACCAAGGTACTGTAACTAATAAACAGAGCAAGGGTCAAACTAGCTTATTAGCCAGTGACGGCGGGGCCTAACCTGCCATCAGGGAAAGAAAAAAAATGTAAAAAGAAAAAAAATCTATTAAATTGTTATATGTATTCAGTGATTATACTATAAAGTTATTTTCCATTTAACTTCACCAGTTTTAGACAATTTTTATTCAAAATCGCTGAATTTTCACATTTGCCGTTCAAATACTGAGAAGAGACTTGCGGTGATCAGCAGCCAGTTGAGGCACGTCACTCAGTGCCTCAACATGGATTGCGCAATGACTCGGCTAACTGCTGGTCTGCTGTGCAGTGAGACCGTATTGCTATATGAACTATATTATACATTTCCATAGTTTAGTTAGCTGAGGTATATAATGTACAGTGTATTTTGTCAACAACTGTATGTGTGTAAAGTATTTCTTGTGCTGAGCGATCATAAAACTGCTGCGAAGACGCACTGGCTGAGGCTCGCGTAATCCCGCCTCCTGGTGCCGGTTAATGCACCCCCCGCCGCAGACTGAACCCCCCGACGGGAGCGCCACACCAACCAAAGCCCACACCCAAACCCTCCACGTGCAAGACCGAATCCACCCAAAAAATGTCACTTAACAAGAAGCCAAAAAGTGCAAAAACAACATTGCTCGCGCCGGAGGAGCCGTGAGCGTCTGCAGGGACACAACATTAGGTACACCTGCAGACTGCAGCACGGATTTCATATTTCATTCATTCACAACTCCTCCAACACGAGCACCACTGTTCCCGCACTTATAAGTAAAGGTAAGACCATAATAAAGTTTTTTTTAATTAAATGTGATTTTTTGTGTGCTACAGTTTGTATGTGTAAAGTTAAAGTTAAGTTAAAGTACCAATGATTGTCACACACACACTAGGTGTGATGAAATTTGTCCTCTGCATTTGACCCATCCCTTGATCACCCCCTGGGAGGTGAGGGGAGCAGTGGGCAGCAGCGGCGCCGCGCCCGGGATTAATTTTTGGTGATTTAACCCCCAATTCCAACCCTTGATGCTGAGTGCCAAGCAGGGAAGAATGCTGGTGTGAGCTTTTAAACACAACCCGTTAAATGCTGCCAATCAAATGGTGAATAAGATACTCTTTAGGGTTCATATGTTTGTAAATCTGACTGTGATGAAGTCAGTGCCTCACCAGCCATGAACCTCACCGCACGTCACTGTTACTAGCTAATGCCAAAAGGCAAAGGAAAGGAAGACAACACTATCAATACTGCTCTGATCGATATACAATTTATTTAGGGACCCTTACCTTCCCTGAACACCAACTTGTTTGCGCCCCCTGGTGGTTACGGCCTAAGCACTTTCAACCGATACGCCGCCTGTGCTGCTCAAACGCAGTGCAAAGATCAGTCAATTAGCCAAAAGCCAATAAGACCAGTGAAGCGTGACAGCGTGTTCTTCAACAAATTAGAGTCCTAAAGACAACTGCAATATTATTATTTTCTACCCTCCGCCGTGTGTTCATTAATCTTCATTTGCGCTTGGTAAGTGTGGCAATCAAATGAAATCATATCATATCTTTAGGGAAAGGAAAGGGCCCCCTGCGAACACCCCATCTAGGCCGCCAGCTATCGCAATGCAACGATTAAAAAAAAAATACGACTTTAGATGAATTTCGTCTGATTAGCGGCTAAATATATCTCTCTGAAAGTCATTAGCGGCGACAAACAACGAAGCGCAAACACATCGTAGATGAAATGCAGTGGTAGCAAGCGTAATCAAGACCACTGAATAATGGAAGAACAACACATAGCGCTGTGGCCATGGTTGGATTATGCAAACATGCCAAATCTATTATGCTCTCTGTGGGATGAGAGCCCTCGTCGGGTAATTAGAAGGTATGTGCTCAGAGCCCGGCTCCGTTGCTTTAAATCACTGTAATTGCCCCTGATCTCCTTTTAAGACATCACCGCTCATTCCTCCGTAATTAGCCGCACATCTGCTCGGGCGCACGAGCCTGTGACATCACTGCACTTTTAAAAGTATGGAAATTGTGTGACTTTTTAACACGGAAATAATCTCACATCTTCTTTGTTGCCATTACATGAACATCCTGGATTCTAAAGATATCATCAGTTTTAATGATACCTGTATTCAAACCTGGCCAGGATTTAGTTTTTCAAACGCCCTACTGTGAATAATAGAATGACATAAATACTTACACTCATTACCCTTGGGACCAATTTAGGTCCCATTGACTCCCATTATATATACAGTCGCGATCAAAAGTTGACTTACACTTGTAAAGAACATTATTTCATGGCTGTCTTGAGTTTCCAATCATTTCTAGTGATTGGAGCACATACTTGATGGTCACAAAAAACATTCATTAGGTTTGGTTCAGAACTTTCCTCCAGAAGGTCTTATCTTTGTCCATGTGATGTCAGATGAAACAAAAATTTAGCTGTTTGGCCACAATACACAGCAATATGTTTGGAGGAGAAAAGGTGAGGCCTTTAATCCCAAGAACACCAGGCCCACCGTCAAGCATGGTGGTGGTAGTATTATGCTCTAGGCCTGTTTTTCTGCCAATGGAACTGGTGCTTTAAATGGAACTATGAAAAAGGAGGATTACCTCCAAATTCTTCAGGACAACCTAAAATCATCAGCCCGGAGGTTGGGTGTTCCAACAGGACAATGACCCCAAACACATGCCAAAAGTGGTAAAGGAATGGCTAAATCAGGCTAGAATTAAGGTTTTACAACGGCCTTCCCAAAGTCCTGACTTAAACGTGTGGACAATGCTGAAGAAACAAGTCCATGTCAGAAAACCAACAAATTTAGCTGAACTGCACCAATTTTGTCAAGAGGAGTGGTCAAAAATTCAACCAGAAGCTTGTGGATGGCTACCAAAAGCGCCTTATTGCAGTGAAACTTGCCAAGGGACATGTAAGCAAATATTAACATTGCTGTATGTATACTTTTGACCCAGCAGATTTGCTCACATTTTCAGTAGACCCATAAGAAATTCATAAAAGAACCAAACTTCATGAATGTTTTTTGTGACCAACAAGTATGTGCTCCAATCACTCTATCACAAAAAAATAAGAGTTGTAGAAATTATTGGAAACTCAAGACAGCCATGACATTATGTTCTTTACAAGTGTATGTAAACTTTTGACCACGGCTGTATATATATATATATATATATATATATATATATATATATATATATATATATATATATATATATATATATATATATATATATATATATATATATATATGTCTTAATAAGATTATCCAAAAAATAGTGCTCGATACCGTGGTAGAGCCCAATATATGTATGTGTGGGAAAAAAATCACAAGACTACTTCATCTCTACAGGCCTGTTTCATGAGGGGTTCCCTCAATCATCAGGAGATGTATTTATTTTTTTCCTCAATCTCCTGATGATTGAGGGAACCCCTCATGAAACAGGCCTGTAGAGATGAAGTAGTCTTGTGATTTTTTCCCATACATATATATACACATATACATATACATATATATATATATATATATATATATATATATATATATATATATATATATATATATATATATATATATATATATATATATATACAGTGTTGGGTTAGTTACTGCAAAGCAGTAACTAGTTACAGTTACTAGTTACTTCATTTCAAAAGTAACTCAGTTACTAACTCAGTTACTTACACCAAAAAGTAATGCGTTACTGTGAAAAGTAACTATTTAGTTACTTCTTTTTTTTTTCTTTTTTTTTTTTTAAAGCTCCCATTAATGCCCTTTTAGCCTTCATTTCAGTACTGTTATTGCACTGGAGAATAATACAATCTGTTGATCAACTTGACATGCATTTGCATCACTGAACTCTGCTAAGCAATGTGCTCTACATACAACACACAAAGACAAAGATATGTTACAAAGGCCAATTTGTTTCTGGCCAGAACAAATTGACAAAACTATTTTAAATAGCTGCAACATAACGTACATAAGTAACAAACAGCATTATAACAGCATATATGTAAACCAAGAAAGGCACACACTACATACACAAACCCTAACCAGGCATTTTCTTTACTAAGCAAAACTCTTTATTGTCGGCCATAAACACATCACCAAAACATTAGTAAAAAAAATGATATCTAGCAAAAGTGGTCATTTTCTGCAGTACAAACCAGACCAAAAGCTACTTTGTTATATCAACAGCAGCCACTCGCTCTTTCTCACGTGTGCCAACACTTGCACATATGGCACTTAGCCAGTGATGCGTTTACAGCCACACAAAAAGTCAGACAACTCCAACACCACACATAAAGTGTAATTCCAGGTCGTTACACTATGATTTACCAATCAAATGTGTGCTTATTCTAGTGTCATTTATTAGGAATCTTAATTTATAAATATTAATCATTAAATGCTGTTAGTATATTAAATAAATACTAATAAAAATATATTTTTTACAAACAGGAAGTTGCAGGAATGTACACATGATCCCCTGCTTACATCTCATTGTGCAACATGTGAATGTTTTAATGGGAACTAAATGAAAGGGGTACAAACTATTTCCAAAGCAGGACCTCCACCCAGACAAACAATACAAGTGCACAGTTCATGAAAAACAATATTTGTTGTTATTGTCATTGTAAGTGGGCCTAAACACTTATATTAGAAATGGAAATGACTGCTGTCATTTGATTATAATAATAAGAGAATGTTGTCTGTCTATCTGTGTTGGCCCTGTGATGAGGAGGGGACTTGTCCAGGGTGTACCCTGCCTTCCGCCCGAATGCAGCTGAGATAGGCTCCTGCGACCCCGAAAGAGACAAGCGGTACAAAATGGATGGATGGATGGAGATTGAACTTGTTATTTAGTCAGGTTTGGGACAGGTGTGCTGCTGGTGTAGCCACAGTGTGCTCGTCTAAAGTTGCTCACATGGGCTCCACTGAATGCGCAGGGAGTTTTTGCATTTGCTCACACACATGAACAATTAGAGGGAACATTGATTGACAGAGTGTGTACCTTCAGCGGTGAATGATGAGAAGAGGCAGACTTAATCCTTAAATGGTGGAGATGAAGTGGCATCAGAGTCTCTGTCTCTCTTTACTAGCTTCGTTGAAGCATGTTGCTATGTAGCTTGTTTCAGCAGATTTGTTTTGGGCAGTAGATGGGATCTTTGATCCAAAGCACAATTTACATTTAACTAAAATGTTCTTTTCTTTGTGCTCGACAAAAGAAAAGTAGTGAAAATACCACAACGATGACTCTTGCTGACCTACTGCCTTCGGTAATGGCACCATTCCCAAATTATGTCGGCTCTATTGATAACCTCACTAACAACTTTGACAATGCCCTGCGCAAAACCATTGATAGCATAGCACCGCTAAAACAAAAAAGGGCCCCTAAAAGGCGCACCCCATGGTTTACAGAGGAAACCAGAGCTCATAAATTATCATGTAGAAAGTTGGAACGCAAATGGCGCGCGACCAAGCTTGAGGTTTTCCATCAAGCATGGAGTGATAGTTTAATATCGTATAAACGCATGCTTACCTTAGCTAAAGCTAAATATTACTCAAATCTCATCCGCCTCAACAAAAACGACCCTAAATTTTTGTTTAGTACAGTAGCATCGCTAACCCAACAAGGGACTCCTCCCAATAGCTCCACCCACTCGGCAGATGACTTTATGAATTTCTTTAATAAGAAAATTGAACTCATTAGAAAGGAGATTAAAGACAACGCATCCCAGCTACAACTGGGTTCTATGAACACAGATACAACTGTATCTACGACGGATACTGCAATACAAAATAGTCTCTCTCTTTTTGATGAAATAACATTAGAGGAACTATTACAGCGTGTAAGTGGGATAAAACAAACAACATGTTTACTTGACCCACTTCCTGGGAAACTTATCAAGGAGCTTTTTGTATTATTAGGTCCATCAGTGCTAAATATTATAAACTTATCACTTTCCTCTGGCACTGTTCCCCTAGCATTCAAGAAAGCGGTTATTCATCCTCTGCTCAAAAGACCTAACCTTGATCCTGACCTCATGGTAAACTACCGACCGGTGTCCCACCTTCCCTTTATTTCGAAAATCCTCGAAAAAATTGTCGCACAGCAACTAAATGAACACTTAGTGTCTAACAATCTCTGTGAACCTTTTCAATCCGGTTTCAGGGCAAATCACTCTACGGAGACAGCCCTCGCAAAAATGACTAATGATCTACTGCTGACGATGGATTCTGATGCGTCATCTATGTTGCTGCTTCTTGATCTTAGCGCTGCTTTCGATACCGTCGATCATAATATTTTATTAGAGCGTATCAAAACACGTATTGGTATGTCAGACTTAGCCTTGTCGTGGTTTAACTCTTATCTTACTGACAGGATGCAATGCGTCTCCCATAATAATGTGACCTCTGACTATGTTAAGGTAACGTGCGGAGTTCCTCAGGGTTCGGTTCTTGGCCCTGCACTCTTTAGTATTTACATGCTGCCGCTAGGCGATATCATACGCAAATACGGTGTTAGCTTTCACTGTTATGCTGATGACACCCAACTCTACATGCCCCTAAAGCTGACCAACACGCCGGATTGTAGTCAGCTGGAGGCGTGTCTTAATGAAATTAAACATTGGATGTCCGCTAACTTCTTGCAACTCAACGCCAAGAAAACGGAAATGCTGATTATCGGTCCTGCTAAACACCGACATTTATTTAATAATACCACCTTAACATTTGACAACCAAACAATTACACAAGGCGAATCAGTAAAGAATCTGGGTATTATCTTCGACCCAACTCTCTCCTTTGAATCACACATTAAGAGTGTCACTAAAACGGCCTTCTTTCATCTCCGTAATATCGCTAAAATTCGTTCTATTTTATCCACTAGCGACGCTGAGATCATTATTCATGCGTTCGTTACGTCTCGTCTCGACTACTGTAACGTATTATTTTCGGGTCTCCCTATGTCTAGCATTAAAAAATTACAGTTGGTACAAAATGCGGCTGCTAGACTTTTGACAAGAACAAGAAAGTTTGATCATATTACGCCTATACTGGCTCACCTGCACTGGCTTCCTGTGCACTTAAGATGTGACTTTAAGGTTTTACTACTTACGTATAAAATACTACACGGTCTAGCTCCGTCCTATCTTGTCGATTGTATTGTACCATATGTCCCGGCAAGAAATCTGCGTTCAAAGAACTCCGGCTTATTAGTGATTCCCAGAGCCCAAAAAAAGTCTGCGGGCTATAGAGCGTTTTCTATTCGGGCTCCAGTACTATGGAATGCCCTCCCGGTAACAATTAGAGATGCTACCTCAGTAGAAGCATTTAAGTCCCATCTTAAAACTCATTTGTATACTCTAGCCTTTAAATAGCCCCCCTGTTGGACCAGTTGATCTGCCGTTTCTTTTCTTTTCTCCTCTGCTCCCCTTTTCCTTGAGGGGGGGGGGGCACAGGTCCGGTGGCCATGGATGAAGTGCTGGCTGTCCAGAGTCGGGACCCGGGGTGGACCGCTCGCCTGTGCATCGGCTGGGAACATCTCTACGCTGCTGACCCGTCTCCGCTCGGGATGGTCTCCTGCTGGCCCCACTATGGACTGGACTCTTACTATTATGTTGGATCCACTATGGACTGGACTCTCACAATATTATGTCAGACCCACTCGACATCCATTGCTTTCGGTCTCCCCTAGAGGGGGGGGGTTACCCACATATGCGGTCCTCTCCAAGGTTTCTCATAGTCATTCACATCGACGTCCCACTGGGGTGAGTTTTTCCTTGCCCGTATGTGGGCTTTGTACCGAGGATGTCGTTGTGGCTTGTGCAGCCCTTTGAGACACTTGTGATTTAGGGCTATATAAATAAAGATTGATTGATTGATTGATTGATCTCCATGTTAGCAAACTCGACTTCTGGCTCCGCCATGATCAGACACGCCACCCCTCCCCACCCACACTCACACACCTACACTCAAACACAGAGCGCATGTCTCTCTCTCTTCTCCGGTTTGTGACACAAGAAGAATCAGAACGATGACACAGCAGCGCTCCGATAAAACACACTTTATACTACCGGTACATAAAAAGTAACGTAAAATAACGCAGTAACGCATCATGTAGTAACGGTAACTGAGTTACTGAATATAAAAAAATAACGCGTTAGATTACTAGTTACCGCCGAAACTAACGGCGTTACAGTAACGCGTTACTTTGTAACGCGTTAGTCCCAACACTGTATATATATATATATATATATATATATATATATACATATATATATACACATATATACACATATATACACACATATATATATATATATATATATATATATATATATATATATATATATATATATATATATATATAGTACGGGCCAAAAGTTTGGACACACCTTCTCACTCAATGCGTTTTCTTTATTTTCATGACTATTTACATTTTAGATTGACACTGAAGGCATCACAACTATGACTAAACACATGTGGAAAAAAGGTGAAATAACTGAAAACATGTTTTGTATTCTAGTTTCTTCAAAACAGCCACCCTTTGCTCTGATTACTTTTTCACAGCCTCTTGGCATTCTCTCGATGAGCTGCCAGAGGAGGTCACCTGAAATGGTTTTCACTTCATAGGTGTGCTTGAAGCTCATCGAGAGAATGCCAAAAGTGTGCAAAGCAGTAATCAGAGCAAAGGGTGGCTATTTTGAAGTAACCAGAATATAAAACATGTTTTCACTTATTTCACCTTTTTTTGTTAAGTACATAACTCCACATGTGTTCATTCATAGTTTTGATGCCTTCAGTGACCATTTACAATGTGAATAGTCATGAAGATAAAGAAAACACATTGAATGAGAAGGTGTGTCCAAACTTTTGGCCTGTACTGTACTGTACACACACACACACACACACACACACACATATATATATATATATATATATATATATATATATATATATATATATATATATATATATATATATATATATATATATATATATATATATTTATATATATATATATATATATATATATATATATATATATTAATATTATAGTTTCTCAGAAATTAACACCCAATAAATATATTGAAAAAAGAGTAGTCGTAGTAGTAGTAGTAGAGAAAAAAAACTGGTTTAGATGGTTGCAGATCTTAGGAGACACTTGGCTAATTGTATGGAATCTGAATTTTTTTTTTTAAATCATAGTTTTTAAAATTCCATTATCCCTGCTATTGCAGTGTAGATTATAAGAGATTTGTACATGTGCAATTACTTCTTCCACTCGGGAGTGATTTGGTCCAATTATCTCCCATTATAACCACATATTCAAGATTCAAGAGTCTTTATTGTCATTCAGCCAACATCACAAAACTTTTGATGAGGTTGAAACATTCAAATAATGACAAAGATATAAAAGCGCCCTCCAAATGGAAAAGTTGCACTTTGATCGGTGGTAAGTGATGAACATATTTGTAATATATTGTAATCCTTAAATGTTGCTATCGTTTATAGACTAGTGTCAATACTGGTTAGTCTTGCCTCAACACATTTTCAAAAATGTTGGACAAATGACATTTGTCATTAGTTTCTTTTAGAAATGTTAAGAAATTTTGGAATCTACAAATTTGCATTCATTTTCTAAGAGACTTGAGAGTATGCATGTTTTCCATTAATTCCATCAGTGTTTGTGTATGACAAAACATAACAATATCTTTAAATTGTGTTATTATCAATCAATTTTAAATGAAATATTGTAGACTGTTAGGGGTGTCTCTATACTATTGTTCACTTATGATACGGTATCGATATGGGAGCCTTGAGTTTTGGACGATTCCAATATTTTATCAGATACGTTATTAGCACAAATCAGAGTACATATTTTCATTATTTTGTAGTGTGCAACGTTGGAAAAGGCTTGATCAAGTAAAAATGATCCGAGAACAATGGGAGGTATGAATAACACTAACCCTATGACACATCTAGGCCGTTTTAAAGTTGGAGTGGAGTGGTAATTGTTAGTTTTTTTGGCCATACCTAGTCGCCACAATAATTCACTAAGTTAAGCTCCTGACACAGTAAATTGAATGATCCAGACACGTTTGTTACTGGATACTTTCTAATAGAGACTTTGTAAATCTAAGTAACATGGAACTATATTGATTATTGTTTACATTGACAAATTTTCTGTATTAAACTGCATTATTGTTCAGTTAAGGCATACTTGCCAACCTTGAGACCTCGATTTCGGGGGGTGGGGGGCGTGGCCGGGGGTGGGGCGGGGCGTGGTTAAGAGGGGAGGAATATATTGACAGCTAGAATTCACCAAGTCAAGTATTTCATACATACATACATACATACATACTGTACACATATATATATATATATATATATATATATATATATATATATATATATATATATATATATATATATATATATATACATATATATATATATATATTAATATATACATATATATATATATATATATATATATATATATATATATATATATATATATATATATATATATTTTTTTTTTTAATATATATATATATATATATATATATATATATATATATATCCTGAAAATATGCAAACAAAACTGTGTTTTGATACTTCAAACTTGCATAAATAAATCTTAAGGAATATAACATAACTTGGCTTCTGAGAGCTTCAAAATGTAATGAATAAAATGCTAAAGTTGTTGATAAACAAGCAATTATATTAGTAATTAAATATGGTCATTTAAAATGAATTATTATGATAATTTAAAATTAATTATTTCAAATATGTTTATTTTAATGTATAATTCTATGGCTGGATGTAATAAGGAGTCAGAAAAAATACAAATAAATATACAATTAATTTTGATATTTTTAGCTAAATATAGTAAAAATGTATTTATTTTTAATTTTTTAAATTAATAAATATATTTATTTTTAGGTAAGATAAACATCCATCCATCCCATCCATTTTCTACCGCTTATTCCCTTTGGGGTCGCGGGGGGCGCTGGAGCCTATCTCAGCTACAATCGGGCGGAAGGCGGGGTACACCCTGGACAAGTCGCCACCTCATCGCAGGGCCAACATAGATAGACAGACAACATTCACACTCACATTCACACACTAGGGACCATTTAGTGTTGCCAATCAACCTATCCCCAGGTGCGTGTTTTTGGAGGTGGGAGGAAGCCGGAGTACCCGGAGGGAACCCACGCAGTCACGGGGAGAACATGCAAACTCCACACAGAAAGATCCCGAGCCCGGGATTGAACCCAAGACTACTCAGGACCTTTGTATTGTGAGGCAGATGCACTAACTCCTCTTCCACCGTGCTGCCCTTAAGATAAACATAATAATACAATTTATCTCAAGTCTGGATGATTTAGTTCTTGTCACCCTGTTGTCCTCCTGTCTTTAAAAAAGGCTGTCCTCACTCAGGTCCGCATGGAGCTGGAGGGGGCGTGGCCTCCAGCTCCGGCTGAAAATCGGGAGATTTTCGGGAGAATATTTGTCCCGGGAGGTTTTCGGGTGAGGCGCTGAATTTCGGGAGTCTCCCGGAAAATTCGGGAGGGTTGGCAAGTATGAGTTAAGGACACATATTTAGTATGTCTAGCTGGTGTGCTATTGTGTGCTTAGCTGCTGTGAGGTTGCTAGCTCATAGTGGCCTCTATCTTACCATGTTTACCTTTTGTAAATGGGTTCACTGAAATACAAGAACATACCAGTTGTGTGTCCTTAATTGTTTTTGTTTTTTTTGCTGGTGAAGTGAATTAATTAACTTATATTATGTTTTGCATATGGTGAAGGTTTACATTCACCTGGGAGAAAGTGAACCATCAGTTGAAGTAAATAGTGGTATTTCAGTTTGAGCACATAATAAGATAAGGCCCCTTAGTTTGACATTCGCAGGTGGACTGGATCACTTCTCGTCGGAGAAGAAGGCCCTAATTTGGACTTCAGAATGCAAAAGTGATAGCCCTATCCTTAAGAAGAGACTACAGGTTTAGCTCAACGCCAACGTTTAAGTTATGACTTAAAGCAGCCGTTTTTCAGACACTTACACATGAACATCTCCTTTTATGGTCAGGATGTGCTCTCCTAACTTAGCACATACACAGAGACAGGAAGGAGGAATATAAAACTGATGGTTTGGCTTCCCCAAGTTAGGATTGCCTTATATTTTTTACTTGACTTGCTCCAGGAACTGCAGTCCTGTATAATGACGCTCACTTGTAATAAAGGAACTTTTAGTTCAGTACAGCGTCTCCGACGTCTCTTCTGATCCAGCCGCACTGCCGTGTCACCCTTCTGTCTGGACGAGGATGACAAGATCAGAAGACCAGAAATACACATCACAGGTATCGACCGATATCCGATATTATCAGATCAGGACACCCTTGTTCCGTATGTATTATTTTCTTGAAGGACTCACATTTTTTAAGTCTTTCTTAAACCTATCCTGTTTTTGTACTACCACTGTATGGTCATTGGGCTGCTTTTCAGGTACTGGCCGGTCTACATGTCAAGTATTCAACGTATAACATATCTGCAACTTTCAAACTCCAGGTTGTAAGCCAGCTATCTGTTAGTAAGTGGCAAAAGACGAAAAAGCAAAGAAAGCAAAAAAAATAAAAAATCCAGAAACTGTCAGAAGGTTTTACAAGTAGCGTGGCCTGCAGTTCAGGTGAAAAACAGGAGCTGGCCAAAAGGTCAGGAGGTGAGCAGAAGTCGAAAACAGAAACTAATAAGCTATGCCAGACTGAAGACAATTTGGATTTAGGGAGTTATGAAATACACATTCGCTGTAATAAACCCAGCAAGCACTTCATGGCTTAAAAATGATTGGCCGAAAAAAAGCCTGACTAAGTCCTCATGTGAGGTTCACTGTATTTGTTTGTCTTTCAGTTTGTTTTTTTAACCACTCCTCCTTATCTTGTCTGTGTATTTCTATGTCCATCCATCCCATCATCCACCTATCCATCTATCTACTGTATATTTATGTCGTCTATACATCGTCTGTTCATCCATCAATCTACTTTGTGTGTCTGTCCAACAACCATCCATCTGTCATGTGTGCATCTACATCTATGAATGTTCTCATTCATCCAGGTCATTGTCATCTCAGGGCATTCAGAAGATCGCAACTGGACTGTTTGGTTTGTCTTAGAAGACGTTTCGACACTCAACCCAGTAGGCTTCATCAATTCATGCTCATAGACTTAGATTGGTCAGATTTAGTCTAGTCTAGCTTCATCAGACTAGATCTGACCAATCTAAATCTATGAACGTGCATCTATCAATCAAATGTATTTGTCTTTATCTATATGTCCATCTGTTATTATCCATTAATCTAAAGCATATGTCTTGCCATCCACATCATCCTTCTATTCATTTGTTCATTCATTCCTCCATCCACCGTGTCTGTCTGAACATCCATCCAGCAATACTATGTCTGTCTTTTGATCAATCTCGCTATGGTTTATCTGTCCATCCGTCCCTTCGTTCATGTACCCATTCAGGTATTACTGTAAATTATTATTTTTAAAGTACCACACATTTAAAGAGTCACACAATAGAGCTCTGACTTGAGGGTGTGAAGTATTTGCGAGTGGCAATTCTCATCAAGATAAGCCAGCAGAGGAGACGTTACAATGGAAACCAGAGTCAAATGATACAAGGACAATCCAACCCCCTTTGGAAAAGTATATCAGTCCTTGGAGAAAAGGAGAGGACAGACATTTTGCGAGGAGCCAGGGGTGGCAGGATGTCTCCCTTTCCCTCCTTGTCCCCATGAAGGAATTGTATTTCTTTGCTTCAATCAACCACACTGTAAAATAAATCTAAGATGATGATCCTGAAAGTTTACTAAAAACTTTGTTTGAGATTAAACTAAACACACTCAGGAGATAAAGTTTGCCCCCCTTCATACCAAAAGGTAAAGAACGGCAACTAAGTTACTAAATTAATTTACATACGACAACTAATGAATGGACCAAGGGACACAATAGCTAACTAGCTCTTACCAAAAGGTAAAGTACCACAACTAACTAACTAAAAAATGCACATACCGCAAATAAGGAATGACCCAAAGGCCAAACCAGCTAACTAGTTCATACCAAAAGGTAAATTACCAAAACTGACTAAGTAAAAGATTAAGGTACCACAACTAATGAACAAACCAAGGGACAAACTCTCTAAAGAAAAGTACCACAATAAACCAACTTAAAAAAACAAGGTACTACAACTAACTCGCTATGGTTTATTTGTACATCCGTCCATCCGTTCATCTACCCATCATCCATCTATTTTGCTGTATGTCTATCTGTCCATCTGCCTGTCTATCAAAGTATCATTCGGTGGTGTCTGTTTTGCAACCTGAGTGAACTCGACTAACTGGCAAAGTGTCTTTTCGCTCACCAGATATCAAGTCTTTAAAAGATGCTTCACTGTATACGGTGCAGAACATAATTGATCCAAGTATTTTGTAGTAGGTTAGTCCCTCCCAAAGACCAAGGACACTTTAGCCGCGTTGACATTAACGGGATATTGATTTGGACCCTTGCCCGATAGAATAATGATCTTGTCTTTGCTTGATGTGCGTCCACTGATAAAAGTGTCTCTCTGCGCTCAGTGCCAGAAACCGCCTTAAGGCTGCGGGAGTGCAGGGACACGAGGGGCATCGCACGAGGAGGTCAGAGGCACGGTACCCCAAGTCCTCCCAAGCCAGATGGAGGCTGTCTGCCGGAGAGACGGTCTGTCGCTTTGCGTCACAGCCTTAAATCTACACACTCATCAGGATTTCCATGTCCAAATGTGATATCAACCCTCACACCCCTCCCACCCCCCACAGACAGATGGAGACACTCAGTCATTTTTTTTCAGATCCTCCCAGGCGTAGCCGTTCATCCCGCCCCAGGGAACATATGTGCCACTTCTCCAAGGAAGTGCAATATCTTGTTTACGTGCCAACTTTGACATCCCAAATATTTCTTGTAGGGACTCTTTTTTAACCAAGCATGAAAGCATAAAAGTATTTTAGATGGACAATGTGGGTGTAAGAAGTACTCAACTCAAGACCACTTCTCCTTCACCCTGCAGACTTGGCAAAAACTAATCATTGCCAAGAATCATTTATGATGATTCACGTTGACAAAGGTTAGTCAGTTAGTCAGTTTGTTGGTTAGTTTGGTTGGTTGTACATTCGTCTCTTCATTGGTTGGTTCATTCGTTATGTTACTTTACTTTGGGTTTGTTCAATAGCAAATTAGTTAGTTGATGTTCTTTAAATGATGTTAGTTAGTTTGTTTGTTAGATGGTTAGCTTAGTTGTTTAGTTAATTAGTTGGCTCGTATATCCTCAACCCTTTGTTGGTTTGTTGGTAGGGTACCTTGACTTAGTCAGTCAGTCAGTCTGTCTGTCTGTCTGTCTGTCTGTCAGTTAGTTCGTTGGTTAGTTAGTTAGGAAACGTAACATTTTAGTATCAGTTAGCGAGTTTGTCCCTTTGTCTGTTCGTTAGTTGTGTCATGTCATTTAGTTGGCCAGTTCGTTAATTAGTTATTCAGTTAACTAAATAGTTTGTTGGTTAGTTTGGTTGGTTGTACATTCGTCTCTTCATTGGTTGGTTCATTCGTTATTTACTTTACTTTGGGTTTGTTCAATAGCAAATTAGTTAGTTGATGTTCTTTAAATGATGTTAGTTAGTTTGTTTGTTAGATGGTTAGCTTAGTTGTTTAGTTAATTCGTTGGCTCATTACTTATGTAGTTATGGTACTTTACCTTTCAGTATTAGTAAAGTAGTATGTCCTCAACCCTTTGTTGGTTTGTTGGTAGGGTACCTTGACTTAGTTAGTCAGTCAGTCTGTCTGTCTGTCTGTCTGTCTGTCTGTCTGTCTGTCTGTCAGTTAGTTAGTTAGTTGGTTAGTTAGTTAGGAAACGTAACATTTTAGTATCAGTTAGCGAGTTTGTTCCTTTGTCTGTTCGTTAGTTGTGTCATGTTCATTTAGTTGGCCAGTTAGTTAATTATTATTCAGTTAACTAAATAGTTGGTTGGTTATTTAGTTAACTAGTTAGTTGGTTAAATAGGTGGTTTTCAGATTACTTGTTAGTTAGTTAGTTAGTTAGTTAGTTAGTTAGTTAGTTAGTTAGTTAGTTAGTTAGTTAGTTAGTTTATTAAACTGTTGGGTAATTTTTTGGCTCGATAGTTATGTAGTTTTGGTACTTTACCTGTTATTATTAGTTGGCTAGTTTGTTTTTAAACACTTTGTTAGTTTATTAGTTGTGGTACCTTCATTTAGTTAGTTAGTGTGTCAGTCTGGTATTTAGATGTTTAGGTAACTAGTTGGCTAATTAGTTATGTATTTATAGTATTTTACTTTTTAATATTAGTTAGCTTGTTTGTCTTTAACTTTGTGTACATTCGATAGTTGTGGTACCTTAGTCAGTCAGTCTGTCAGTCAGTTGGTTAATTATTTGGTTAGTTAGTCAGATAGTTATGGTACTTTACCTTTGAGTTTAGTTAGCTACTTTGCCCATTTGTTCATTGTGATACCTTCATTTAGTCAGTCGGTCAGTCAGTCAGTTAGTTACCTAGTTAGTTAGTTGTGGCACATTAGTTTTTGGTGTGAAGTTTGGTTACTTCATAACCCCGTCAGCTTGAGTAAAGTTCTGTTTCGAAGTGTTTTTTTGCCAAGAATTACATGTGTTAATCCACATTAGCTGCAGTCCTTTGACTGAGTGCTACCACAGCCAAGCACAAAATAGTTTGTTTGCTAGTTAGTTCTCATGATTTTATATTTGGCCGAAGCCTGTTTTAAAATGTTTTTTGAAAACAACGTTTTTCCTACATTCCAATTATTGACTTAAATGCTGGTCGAGTTTTTGCCAAAGTTGGTATAGTGGCTTATTCACTCTAAAAAATGCTTTTATATCCAGCTGCTAGGTAACTTTTGGACCAAATCAACGCTGGGTAAATTTAATCCAGCAAGAT
This sequence comes from Nerophis lumbriciformis, assembly GCF_033978685.3. Lineage (NCBI taxonomy): Eukaryota > Metazoa > Chordata > Actinopteri > Syngnathiformes > Syngnathidae > Nerophis > Nerophis lumbriciformis. The sequence continues at coordinate 33,270,708 of NC_084560.2, forward strand.
GGGTTTCTTATTTAACCCAGAACGATGGGTTATGCATTCTACCTAAATGCTGGGTTATTTTAACTGCTGAGTTAATTCTACCACATAAATTGGCTATACATTTAACCTAAATGTTGGGTCATTGTTAACGCAATGGTGGATTAATTCCATCAAATAAATTGGTTAATTTTAATGTTTTTTGTAGTCCAAATTCAAATGCAAAGTCATGATGATTCATGAAGTCTACAGGCAGAGGTGACTATTGTAACTTTCACTTTGATTTTCAAACTATCGGTCCTGTCTGTTTTTGTGGACCAGACCAAACACACTACATATGCATAGTATTTGAAGATTTGTTTTTTGAACAATCACAAGACAATGTTATGAGTGATTTTGAAGTGCTTTCACAAATAGTCACAATTGTAGGTGAAGTCCATTTAACATGGTCTGCATTGATACAGATAACTATTTAATTGTTTTAAGACTTTGATTAAGAGAGAGACTCACCCAAGGACTTATCTATTCCACACAGCATCCACACTCATAGTTTCATCTTTTCGTTCTTCTTAAAGGTGTATTTAACATTGTTTCTCCTTAAAACTGACTTTGATTGCAATTAAAAGTTCCAAACAGGCAAATAATATATATTTGTAGCAACGAACTAACAATGACTTATTCCCTAAATTAATCAAAAACACAACGTGTTGTTGCAATGCACTCTGGGAATAAGACTCACCCAAGCTCGACCCCTACAGTCGGACGTCGGTATTGCAACTTGTAGTTTTTGTAGCTGCCGACCATCTTTTTTGTAATCCAGATGTTGTCATGATTTTGCGAGCTCTACAGGCAGAAGTCGGATGCTTGCAAACTACAAGTTGCAATACCGAAGTCTGCCTGTAGGAGTCATAAATCATTATCATCATCATCATCAACATCATCAACTTCTCCTTCAGCTCTGGCTTAGTCCCCGACACCCTGAAACTGGCCGCTGTCACCCCCATCCTCAAAAAACCTGGACTCAACCCTGACACCATGAGCAACTTCCGGCCCATCTCCAACCTTCCCTTCCTGTCCAAAATACTGGAACGTGCCGTCACCACTCAGCTCAAAACTCACCTCACTTCCAATGATCTGTTCGAACCATTTCAATCCGGCTTCTGTGCACGTCACAGCACAGAAACAGCCCTTCTGAAAGTCACCAATGACCTCCTCCTCTCCTCAGACTCCGGCCACCTCGGTATTCTCCTTCTTCTTTGACACCATCAGCCACACCATCCTCCTCTCCCGCCTGGAATCATCCCTCAACATCACCGGCTCCGCCCTCTCCAGGTTAAGGTCATATCTCACTAACAGACAACATACATCAGCATAAACAACTGCACCTCCTCCACTGCCCCTCTGTCACAAGGTATCCCCCAGGGTTTGGTGCTTGGTCCACTTCTCTTCAATCTGTACATGCTCCCCATTGGTAACCACAAAATCCATCTCCTCCGTAACCCTCTCCACCCTGACCGACTCCCTCACTGAAATCAAATCATGGATGCGCTCCAACTTCCTCCAACTCAACTGCGACAAATCTGACATACTCATCATCGGCCCCAAATCCCTCAGCAAAACTGCTCACAACTTCCACCTCTCTGTCGACAACTCCACTCTGTCCCCATCCACTCACATCCGCAACCTTGGAGTCATTCTGGACAATAACCTCTCTTTTGAACACCACGTCAACCACATTACAAGAACTGCTGTTAGGAACTCGCATGGCTGCCGTTTTTGTGACCCCAAGATGCAAGAACCAGGAGCAGGTAAGATGATTTTAATTATCATCAACAGAGAAATGAAGCAGTCTTGCATACAAAGGTTCCAAACATAGAGTGTGATCTTCGAGCACTGAGGAGTGCTCGAGATAAGGCATAAATGCAACATATGCTGATTGGCAACAGGTGTGGACCGGCTGCCAATCAACGGTAGGCGAGGGAAAAAACAGCGCTCCGCGGAACAAACAGGAAACAGAACAAAATAAGAGCACTGACGGGAAGTAAATACAAAAACAAGGAAAACAAACAGAAATGAAGTGACCGATCGTCACAACTGCTCTCTTCCACCTCAAAATTATTGCCCGTCTCTGTCCATCCCTCTCCTTCTCTGCCGCTGAAACCCTGATCCATGCCTTCATCACCCCCAGACTCGATTACTGTAACAGCATCCTCTGCGGCTCATCTTCCAATATCCTCAATAAACTCCAATACATTCAAAACTCTGCCGCCCACCTGCTCACCCACACCAGTCCTTCAGAAACTCCATTGGCTCCCCGTTCTTCAGCGGATCCACTTTAAAATCCTCCTCCTTACCAACAAAGCCTTTCACAACCAGGCCCCCCGCTACCTCACCAACCTGCTTCACCGCCATACCCCTTCACGCAGCCTCCGCTCCTCCGACGCCAACCTCCTCTCCCCACCACTCAGAACCAAGCTTCGGACCTGGGGTGATAGAGCCTTCTCCATCGCTGCTCCCACCCTCTGGGACTCTCTTCCCAAACCCATCCGAGACGGCTCAGACCTTCCTACCTCATACTTGCCAACCCTCCCGGATTTTCCGGGAGACTCCCGAAATTCAGCGCCTCTCCCGAAAACCTCCCGGTACAAATTTTCTCCCGAAAATCTCCCGAAATTCAGGCGGAGCTGGAGGCCACGCCCCCTCCAGCTCCATGCGGACCTGAGTGACGTGTTGAGAGCCTGTTCTCACGTCCGCTTTCCCACAATGTAAACAGCCTGCCTGCCCAATCACGTTATAACTGTAGAATGATCGAGGGCGAGTTCTTGGTTTCTTATGTGGGTTTATTGTTAGGCAGTTTCATTAACGTCCTCTCAGCGCGGTAACAACACACAACAACAGCAGTCAAGTCTTCGTCTACCGTAAAGCAGTTCGTCTGCCGTAAACAGCAATGTTGTGACACTTTTAAACAGGACAATACTGCCATCTACTGTACATGCATATGTGACCCATCCATAATGTGTCACATTTTTGTGTTAATTTATTTATTTTATTTTGTGGTTTGAATTCGTTTTTGGAGCTGTCATTACACATTTATCAGTATTCACATTGGTCAGTAGGGGGCAGTAGGGCGTTTCTTCCCAATTGAATGCTATCACCTGCAGACCGGAAGTGTCTTGTCATTCTGATGAGCGCGACCAGTCTGTGAACAATTGGAACGTCCTGTGTGCTTTTTCCTCCTGTATAACAGGATAGTTTTGGTGAATCAACTCACTGAATAATATCCATGTGATCTTTATAAGTTTAAGTACACATTCTGATGGTGGAGCCTAACTCTAAAGTGTTTGTGAGTTGTAGTTTGTATTTGTGAATGAATCCAGGGCACAGCTGCAGTAATCAATACAAAAAGGCGACGTGAGTGCGCAATGTTTATATAGGAACTTCTGATCCTAATTCAGACTCCCAAATTAGAGCTCCCGTTTTCTTATTGATTTTATAATGTATATTTGTATAATGTGTGTGTTCTGAAATAGTGACAGAGAATAGAACACGGATGGACAATTCAACCCTTAACTCAACAATGAGTAGATGAGTGTTATGTGTGTGTATATGTGTAAATAAATGAACACTGAAATTCAAGTATTTATTTTATTTATATATATATATATATATAGCTAGAATTCACTGAAAGTCAAGTATTTCTTATATATATATATGTATATCTTAACCACGCCCCCCGCCCCACCCCCACCTCCCGAAATCGGAGGTCTCAAGGTTGGCAAGTATGTCCTACCTTCAAAAGTCTTCTCAAAACACACCTCTTCAGATCTGCTTCTAACCTGTGATTAGTGTTCTGTGTCTTGTAATGTCCCGTCTTGTAATGTCCAGTGTTATGTATCTTACTATGTACTGCTTTTATATTTCCTGTATTATGTATAATTACTTTTTTATATTTAAATTGTTATCCTGTAAAGCGTCTTTGAGTACCCTGAAAAGCGCTATACCAAATAAAATGTATTATTGTTATTATTATTATTATTATGATGCATGGACTATACCTAAAATGCCGTTTGTCTTGAGAGAACTACAAAACATATTGTCCTGAGAGAACTACAAAACATATTGTCCAAGTCTTAATTACCGATTCCGATATCAACCGATACAGATGTATACAGTCGTGGAATTGACACATTATTATGCCTAATTTTGTTGCGATGCCCCGCTGGATGCATTAAACAATGCAACAAGATTTTCCAAAATAAATCAACTCAAGTTATGGAAAAAAATGCCAACATGGCACTGCCATATTTATTATTGAAGTCACAAATTGCATTTTTTTTTTTTAACATGCCTCAAAACAGCAGCTTGGAATTTGGGACATGCTCTCCCTGAGAGAGCATGAGGAGGTTGAGGTAGGCAGGTTTTTGGGTAGGGGGTGGCGGGGGGTGTATAGTGTAGCGTCCCGGAAGAGTTAGTGCTGCAAGGGGTTCTGGGTATTTGTTCTGTTGTGTTTATGTTGTTTTACGGTGCGGATGCTCTCCCGAAATGTGTTTGTCATTCTTGTTTAGTGTGGGTTCACAGTGTGGCGCATATTTGTAACAGTGTTAAAGTTGTTTATACGGCCACCCTCAGTGTGACCTGTATGGCTGTTGACCAAGTATGCTATGCATTCACTTGTGTGTGTGAAAAGCCGTAGATATTATGTGATTGGGCCGACACGCAAAGGCAGTGCCTTTAAGATCTGTACTCCTCCCTACGTCTGTGTACCACTCCGTACAGCGACGTTTTAGAAAGTCATAAATTTTACTTTTTGAAACCGATACCGATAATTTCCAATATTACGTTTTAAAGCATTTATCGGCCGATAATATCGGCAGTCCGATATTATCAGACATCTCTAAAAATAACCCAGCATTTTTTTGTTTGTAGATGCTACAATCAGCAAAAGTAAAGTGCTGAATAGGCCATTGTGAAGACTCATTAACCGTCTAATGTGAATAAAGAAAATACTATTTATTATTAGGCATCAAAACTGTTTGTGAAGGCTAGTGGGAACAAAAATAAATAAAAGAGCCCAAAGACTTCAATGATGCTAACCAGAGTTCATTTACGCATTGGGCATCACTGATTAACGACAAGGCTCCGCTGTTACACGCTATTTATTGTCCACGTGCGCACAAGCGCAGATAGTGTACATGATGGAGATGGAGAGGGAGAATGGGGGCAATTTGGATCCTCATTAAATTTTCAATAGTCCTGATGGTCCTGGGAAAACTGTAGCGATGGTTCCAAAGCAACCTTCATTTTATGCTACAGTAACCGCAAATTAGTTTCACAAAAACTCTTTTAATCACACACGCTGCAGACTTCATTTGCCGTGTGCTCATTTTCCACGCTTCTTATTAGATGACCATCAGTCATGGAGTGCAACAACTCGACTGGTCACGCTTCTCAGAAAAGTGTCAATATTAAATATAAGGAACATCTTATCATATTTACTTTGCATGAATCACATTCTTAAAAATTACAAATACCGTATTTTACGGACCATAGGGCGCACCGGATTGTAAGGCGCACTGCCGATGAGTCAGGTCTATTTTCATACAAAAGGCTTACTGGGTTATAAGGCACATTAAAGGGGTCATATAAAGTCGTACTAAAACATTTTTATCGATTTTTGAGCCCTGTGTGTAATGATCTATATTTTTAATGGAACATATAACATTTTCGTGTTGTTTACTTGAGTCATATTGCAGTCTACACGTATCTCTTATGTGTGACTGCTATCATATTGCAGTCTACACTTATCTTTTATGTGTGACTGCCATCGACTGGTCACACTTATCATTTCACCATGTACCAAATAAAGTAGCTTCGAGGTCGGTAAGCACAACCAAAATCATTCCGTACATTAGGCGCACTGTCGAGTTTTGAGAAAATGAAAGGATTTTAAGTGCGCCTTATCGTCCGAAAAATAGGGTAACTAAATAGCACCTGTCTTAGTCTTCAGTTGTTCAGTATTCCTTTATCCGAGGGCGAAGCAACTGGCGGGTCCCAATCCGGCCCTAGAATGACATCATACCAGCTTGTGAATTCAGTTCAAAACTTTTTTGCAGTCAATACCTAAAAACATTAGCTTGTTGTATAGAGGAACTCGAACCACTGAAAATACATTGCATCGAACATTCCAGCAAACATAGAACACCATACTTGCCAACCTTGAGATCTCCGAATTCGGGAGATGGGGGGGCATAGTTGTGGGGGCGGGGTTGAGGTGCAGGCAGCATACCCCTTCCCCTTCGAGCTGTCCTGGATGAAATGAAATTATTTTTTCCAATCATTTTGGAACTTGTAAGCGTACTTCTTCTTCTTACTTGTCGTCGCCATGTCTCTTCTTCGTTCCTCTGCTCTAAAAGCCGTATATGTTATTGTAGCGTCCCGGAAGAGTTAGTGCTGCAAGGGTTTCTGGGTATTTGTTCTGTTGTGTTTATGTTGTGTTACGGTGCGGATGTTCTCCCGAAATGTGTTTGTCATTCTTGTTTGGTGTGGGTTGACAGTGTGGTGCATATTAGTAACAGTGTTAACGTTGTTTATACAGCCACCCTCAGTGTGACATGAATGGCTGTTGCCTTGTATTCACTTGTGTGTGTGTGTGTGTGTGTGTGTGTGTGTGTGTGTGTGTGTGTGTGTGTGTGTGTGTGTGTGTGTGTGTGTGTGTGTGTGTGTGTGTGTGTGTGTGTGTGTGTGTGTGTGTGTGTGTGTGTGTGTGTGTGCTTGAAATTAACGTTATCATTAAAACAGTTAAAAGATCATACAACGTGTCAGCATTTCTTGACATCTTCGAGTAAAGACCATTGTTAAACATTATTATGTGACTGGGCCGGCACGCTGTTTATATGGAGGAAAAGCGGATGCCTGGACAGCATGCGGCTGTTAAGGGGTGAAGGTTTGAGGTGAGAGAGGACGCTAAAGGCAGTGCCTTTAAGGCACGCCCCCAATATTGTTGTCCGGGTGGAAATAGGGAGAAATTCGGGAGAATCGTTGCCCCGGGAGATTTTCGGGAGGGGCACTGAAATTCGGGAGTCTCCCGAGAAAATGGGGAGGGTTGGCAAGTATGTAGAACACTAGGGTCCAAATGTGTCATTTACTGTATATAACTGAGGCGTTCCTCAAGGCACCTGTTTAAGTCCTCTCTTTTTTAGCAGTTACAATTTTATTTCACAATGTGATTTATGTAACTATGGTGTCGTTGTAGCTTGTTTACTTCCGATTCAGTCAGCAGTCTTTTTTCCAACTTCAATAGATCAATTAGACCAGGGGTCGGCAACCCAAAATGTTGAAAGAGCCATATTGGACCAAAAATACAAAAACAAATCTGTATGGAGCCGCAAAAAATTAAAAGCCATATTACATACAGATAGTGTGTCATGAGATATAAATTTAATTAAGAGGACTTAAAGGAAACTAGATGACCTCAAATATACCTACAAATGAGGCATAATGATGCAATATGTACATATAGCTAGCCTAAATAGCATGTTAGCATCGATTAGCTTGCAGTCATGCAGTGACCAAATATGTCTGATTAGCACGCCACACAAGTCAACAACATCAACAAAACTTACCTTTGTGCATTCATGCACAACGTTAAAAGTTTGGTGGACAAAATGAGACAGAAAAAGAGAAGTGGCATAAAACACATCCTAGAAAGCCGGAGAAAGTTATACATGTAAACAAACTATGGTGAGTTCAAGGACGGCCAAAATTAGTAGGAGAAAACGGCACTCGCCAAATACTCGAATCAGTGAAGCATGTTTAATATAAACAGTGTGCTTTATAACAATTAGGGAGGTTTGTGTCATGTTTGTCCTCCTACAGAAACCATATTAACACAAAAAATATATGTTTCCATTTTTCATTCATTTTTGAAAAAGCTTCAGAGAGCCACTAGGGCGGCGCTAAAGAGCCGCATGCGGCTCTAGAGCCGTGGGTTGCCGACCCCCGAATTAGACTAATACATAATGTTGGATATATAGAACATAAAACCCCTTTATTTATTGAATTACAAATATTGAAATTTGCCAATTTAATGCATTTACAAACCGCTAAAATGATGTACAAAGCAAACTATAACCTGCTACCCAAGAATGTACAACAATTCTTCTCAACAAAAAAGGAGAAATATAACCTTAGGCAATTCAAGGCAAGGCAACTTTATTTGTATAGCACTTTTCATACACAAGGCAGACTCAAAGTGCTCCACAGACAACAAAGTGAAATGAAAGAAAATAAAAGCAAAATTAAAATGCAGACAATAAAAATAAAAGCAGTGTGGACGTTAAAAGTTAAAAGATTAAAAGATTTAGCTGAAAGCTAAGGTGAACATAAAAGTTTTCAGTATAGTTTTAAAAGTAGTCAGAGTTGGGGAAAGTCTGACATCTTCAGGAAGTTTATTCCAGCTATTTGTTGCATAGTGACTGAATGATGCTCTCCCTTGATTTCAGTTTACTCTGGGAACCGCTCACAGATTGGTCTCAGAAGATCTTAGTGATCTAAAGGGCTTATATAGTGGGAGCATATCAGTGATATACTTCGGCCCTAGACCATGTAGGGATTTATATGTGAGCAGGAGGATTTTGAAATCAATTCTCTGATGTACAGGGAGCCAATATAAGGATTTAAGAATTGGTGTAATGTGCTCAGTAATGCGGACGCTGTATCGATCCGTTGTGGTGAAGAAGGAGCTGAGCCGGAAGGCAAAGCTCTCAATTTACCGGTCGATCTACGTTCCCATCCTCACCTATGGTCATGAGCTTTGGGTTATGATCGAAAAGACAAGATCACGGGTACAAGCGGCCGAAATGAGTTTCCTCCGCCAGGTGGCGGGGCTCTCCCTTAGAGATAGGGTGAGAAGCTCTGCCATCCGGGGGGAGCTCAAAGTAAAAACCGCTGCTCCTCCACATCGAGAGGAGCCAGATGAGGTGGTTCGGGCATCTGGTCAGGACGCCTCCCTAGGGAGGTGTTTAGGGCACGTCCGACCGGTAGGAGGCCGCGGGGAAGACCCAGGACACGTTGGTAGGACTATGTCTCCCGGCTGGCCTGGGAACGCCTCGGGGTCCCACAGGAAGAGCTGGACGAAGTGGCTGGGGAGAGGGAAGTCTGGGCTTCCCTGCTTAGGCTGCTGCCCCCGTGACCCGACCTCGGATAAGCGGAAGAAGATGGATGGATGATGGATGCTCACATTTTTTGGTCTTTGTTAGAACTCTAGCAGCAGCGTTCTGAACAAGCTGTAGCTGCCTGACAGTTTTTTTGGGAAGACCTGCAAGGAGACCATTACAATAGTCTAGCCTACTGGTAATAAAGGCATGTACAAGTTTTTCTAAGTCTTGAGCTGACATGAGCCCTCTAAGTCTTGTTACATTTTTGAGGTGATAGTAGGCCGATTTTGTATCTGATTTGATGTGACTGTTGAAATGTAAATCAGAATCTAAAATAACCTCAAGATTTATGGCTTTATTTGAGGTTTTCAGGGACAGTGATTGAAGGTGTTGGATGACTTTAAACCTTTCTTTTTTAGCAAAAAAAAACAATTATCTCAGTTTTATCTTCATTTAGTTGTAGGAAATTTTGGCACATCCAGTGTTTGACTTGCTCAATGCACTGGCACAGAAGATCTATGGGGCGATTATCATTTGGTGATAGCGCGACATAGATTTGGGTGTCATCGGCATAGCAATGATGGTCAATGTTATTATTTTGCATGATTTGTCCTAGTGGGAGCATATAGATGTTAAATAAAGTCGGCCCCAAGATTGAACCTTGGGGGACTCCACACGTTACGTTGGTTGGTTCTGATACAAAGTCACCAATGGAAACAAAATAGAGGAAAATCAAATTTTAAACATTTGTATGCTCGTACAACACTTAAAACCTTTAGCATATCAGTATGTGGAATTATGGAATGGATTAACCAAAGAAATCAAACAAAGCACCAATATGATTCAGTTTAAGAGACTGTTCAAACTACAAGTGTTCACAAAGTACACAGAACAAGAATTATAATGAATTTGAACCCTTTTTTATTTTTTTATTTAATTGAGACAAATATTATGTATGTATTTAATATTTGTTTGCTTACTACGGTATAATATTTGTTTATTATTTATTTGTTCACAGTTATGTTACAGAGAACAAGGAAATAGGATAAAATTGATATGGTATGAAAAGGGGTAGGTTTGAATAAGCTCAGCTTCTTCCTAATCCTTTTCGGACGTGCTGTAATGAAACAACTGGAAATGTGTGATGAATTACATACATTGTATTGTATGCATGTTCCAAAAAAACTGGAACTGGAACTGAACTGAACTAAAATAGTTGTATTAGTGGTGTTCCTCAAGGTCCTGTTTTAGGTCCTCTCTTATCCATCTTTGGGGCTATTTTTCTGGTGGCCCGCGAGTTCAGAGACTTGTCAGAGACTCACATTTTTGCAGCAGATTCTGAAAAACACTTCTTCTTCTTTTCGTGTCTTTGAAGCATGTGGTTATATGACAGTTTCCCATTTCTTTACACAGTCTTTTGCATTGTTGTTGAACTCTGCGAGATCTTTTAAGCTGCACTGGTTGAGTAGCAGAGGACAGACAAGGCAGTGCTGCATCGTGTGGTCCTCCTCTCCGCATTCGCAGGTGGTTGGGCCGGTTTTGTAGCCCCATCTGGCCATAGCAGCTTTTGATCGCCTTGTTCCTGTTCTCAGGCGGTTTAGTGTCTTCCACTGGACCCATGGTGTTTCTGACCCGGGGGGCAGATCTTCAAAAGGGGGGATTCCCATGTCAATAGGAGGGGGGTCTTTCTCTAATCTTTGTATCCATAGCTGGAGACTGGTTTCTTCCCGAGATGTTGTTAGGGGCTGGACATTGCTGAGGAAGCTTCTCCTTGACTTCAGACATTGGGCTGAGGGTTTACGTCCATAGAGGAGGTGGCGTTCATCACTGGTAGCTTTTGTGAACTTTACTCGGCTGGCAACTTCCCGTCTCACGTCTGCAGGGGCGATACCAGCGAGGAGATGTAGGTTGTTCAGGTTGGTAGGCTTCAAGCAACCAGTGATCAAGCGGCAGGTGTTGTTCAGTGCTGGGTCGAGTTTCTTGACATGGGTTGATCTCTCCTAGACAGGACATGCATACTCCGCCGAGGAATAGCACAGGGCCAAAGCAGTACATCTTAGTGTGTGTGCTGTGGCTCCCCATTTGGAATTTGTCAGTTTCTGTAAGATGTTGTTTCGGGAGTTGACTTTCAGTTTGGTGTTTTTGATGTGTTCCTTGAAGGAGAGTGTGCGGTCCAGGGTTACGCCAAGGTAGACTGGGTTGGTACAATTCTCAAGTTGTGTTCCAGACCATTTGATGTTAAGAGGTCGGTTTGCGTCCCGCCGTTCTTCTGTCGTCGCCAGCGACAGAAGAACACTATAGTGCTGTCATAGAACTGATCTTTCAGTAGCTTTTTCACATAACGTCCTTAAAAACTGCAGAGCGCTCCTGTAACTCTGACAAGATAAATAGATCAATATGAAATGTCCACTTAAACTTAGGGTAAATCCCACCGAACCTTATCCTTGTCTACATGCACACAATGGTCGTTTAAGACCCCCTCCCCCTCTCGTCACCCGGCGCAACGCGATCTAATACGCATGCACGGAAAATGCGCACGTCATAGTCACCTCCAGTGTTGCTTTGTGTGCAAGTTCTTAAATTAAATTGAACTTATCTGAACAATATCCAGTGTTGTGGTATTTCAATTAACTGGAATCCAGTGTGCTGTGGGGCCCTAATGTAGTGAATAAAACCTGAGCCATCATAAATTAATAAAATCTTTATTAGACAGGTGAAAATACACAAGGTGACAAAGAACATTTTATATCAATCAATCTAGGGATCTAGATATCTGGTCAGGACACTCCTCACTCTTTTGCCTTCACCTTCATTGTCCATTCGTTTTGGTGACTTCATATACTCTGGACCTAGACGTTGAGTCCGCGACATACATGGCGGACAATAACTGATACAGTCTGCTTTGCCAGTCCAAAACCATTCGCCGTTTTCCGTAGTCTTCATTCGTTGGCCAGGTAATACAAAGCATGAGCTACCTTTTTTATCACATCCACGGGAGCCCGCATTCTTGTTAACTCTCCTTCGACAAATGGACGAAGTTTTTCGGTGAGTAGAATTACGGCTGACCTGGACATTGGAAAGTTCTCTTGCCGTCTGAGAAGTGTTGTATCCCAAATAGCTGCAATCGCTTTCTCTTAAGGTATTCATGTGTGATTTCCACAAGCGTCTGTACAGACGGAAGGAGGAACACAGACATGTCTGGATGACTCGCCTTCATATTTCCAGTGTTTACCTCCAAGTTACAAAACCGCCTAATTATGCAGCTGGCTGTGGCGCGTTCTTTCTGACCTCACTTCCTGTGTGGGGCCCTGTCTTTCTGGCATCACTTCCTCTCCGAACTCAGTTTGTAAACGATCAAAGAGTCCATACAAAGCTAAGAGCCGGAGATTCAAGAAATAGACGGCGCACTTACCCGTGTAAAGAATTGCCCGAGGAGGGGTACCTTAAACCAGTGTTTTTCAACCTTTTTTGAGCCGAGGCACATTTTTTGCGTTCAAAAAATCTGGAGGCACACCACCAGCAGAAATCATTAAAAAACTAAACTCAGTTGACAGTAAAAAGTCGTCACAATTGTTGGATGTGACTTTAAACCACAACCAAGCATGGATCACTATAGCTCTTGTCTCAAAGTAGGTGTACTGTCACGACCTGTCACATCATGCCGTGACTTATTTGGAGTTTTTTGCTGTTTTTCTGTGTGTAGTGTTTTAGTTCTGGTTTGCGCTGCCATTTTGGTGGCTTTTTCTCTTTTTTTTGGTATTTTCCTGTAGCAGTTTCATGTCTTCCTTTGAGCGATATTTCCCGCATCTACTTTGTTTTAGCAATCGAGAATATTTCAGTTGTTTTCATCCTTCTTTGTGGGGACATTGTTGATTGTCATGTCATGTTCGGATGTACATTGTGGACGCCACAGTAAGTCTTTGCTGTCGTCCAGCATTCTGTTTTTGTTTACTTTGTAGCAAGTTCAGTTTGTAGTTTCCTTCCTTAAGCTTCAATGCTTTTTCTTAGGGGCACTCAACTTTAGTTTATTTTTGGTTTTAGCATTAGATACCTTTTCATCTGCACACTGCCTCCCACTGTCGTCTGCATATTGGGATCAAGACATACCATGTTCCGACATCTACAAAGCAATTAGCTACCTGCTGCCACCTAATGATATGGAAGAGTATTACACGGTTACTCTGCCAAGCTCTAGACAGCACCGACACTCAACAACGGCACATTATTTGCAGATTATAATTACTGGTTTGCAAAAAAAATATTTTTACCCCAAATAGGTGAAATTAGATCATCTCCCACGGCACACCAGACCGTATCTCACGGCGCGGCGCAGTGGTTGAAAAACATTGCCTTAAACGATATTTTAGTATGGCTGAAACGGGGCTTAGGCTAAATAATTATTTGTTTAAGGGGTTATTTAGCTCAGTGTTTTTCAACCTTTTTTGAGCCAAGGCACATTTTCTGCGTTGAAAAGATCCGGAGGCACACCACCAGCAGAAATCACTAAAAAACAAAACTCAGTTGACAGTAAAAAGTCGTTGTCGCAATTGTTGGATATGACTTTAAACCATAACCAAGCATGCATCACTATAGCTCTTGTCTCAAAGTAGGTGTACTGTCACCACCTGTCACGTCACGCCCTTACTTATTTGTAGTCTTTTGCTGTTTTTCTGTGTGTAGTGTTTTAGTTCTTGTTGTGCGCTCCTATTTTGGTGGCTTTTCCTCTTTTTTTTGGTATTTTCCTGTAGCAGTTTTATGTCTTCCTTTGAGCGATATTTCCCGCATCTACTTTGTTTTAGCAATCAAGAATATTTAAGTTGTTTTTATCCTTCTTTGTGGGGACATTGTTGATTGTCATGTCATGTTCGGATGTACATTGTGGATGCCGTCTTTGCTCCGCAGTAAGTCTTTGCTGTCGTCCAGCATTCTGTTTTTGTTTACTTTGTAGCCGGTTCAGTTTTAGTTTCGTTCTGCATAGCCTTCCCTAAGCTTCAATGCTTTTTCTTAAGGACACTCACCTTTTGTTTAATTTTGGTTTAAGCATTAGACACCTTTTTACCTGCACGCTGCCTCCCGCTGTTTCCGACATCTACAAAGCAATTAGCAACCGGCTGCCACCTACTGATATGGAAGAGTATTACACGGTTACTCTGCCGATCTCTAGACAGCAACGACACTCAACAACAACACATAATTTGCAGACTATAATTACTTTTTTAACCCAAATAGGTGAATTTAGATAATCTCCCACGGCACACCAGACTGTATCTCACGGCACACTAGTGTGCCGCGGCACAGTGGTTGAAAAACACTGATTTAGCTTAGTGTAGACATGGCCTTAGAGGATGTTGGATGTCCCGAATATACAAAATACGATTATTAGTGAAGGGAGAAGTCCGGCCCACCGGTCTTCAGTTTTCTACAAATGTGGCCCCCAACACAATTAGTTCAAACAGTCCCTGCCTGGCAGCACGGTGGTACAGGGGTTAGTGCATGTGCCTCACAATACGAAGGTCCTGAGTAGTCCTGGGTTCAATCCCGGTCTCGGGATCTTTCTGTGTGGAGTTTGCATGTTCTCCCCGTGACTGCGTGGGTTCCCTCCGGGTACTCTGGCTTCCTCCCACCTCCAAAGACATACACCTGGGGATAGGTTGATTGGCAACACTAAATTGGCCCTAGTGTGTGAATGTTGTCTGTCTATCTGTGTTGGCCCTGGGATGAGGTGGCGACTTGTCCAGGGTGTACACCGCCTTCCGCCTGAATGCAGCTGAGATAGGCTCCAGCAACCCCCGCGACCCCGAACTGGACAAGCGGTAGAAAATGGATGGATGGACAGTTCCCGGCCTTAGGCCGTTGTTGGAAAAAGTTTGCAGCAGGGCTGCTCGTTTTTTACAAACCCTGACAACTTCTGCAAGTGAAGTTTCACAGCAGCAATGACTTTTCACTCCCAGAGAAAAGATCACGTTTAAAAATAGTCTCGGTAGAACGTGCCGGGCTGCCAACGCCGCGTGGAGTCATTGAAGGCAGCGCACGGCTGGCTGAATTACAGTGGAGGCTACGTTATCTACCCCATCCTTGAGTCCAAAGTGGTCGGTTGTCAGCATGCTCCTGTGCAAGGCCACTTCAATGGCCGCTCTTGAGCGCGCGCCAGTCTTCCCCTTTAATGAATGCCGCTATTTGTCACATTGTCATGCTAATCAGCGCTCGTTTGGCAAAGTAAAGCCGCTATTACCGCCACCCCTCCCCTGCTTTTTGAACAATAACCGAAAACACGCCTGTGCATTGACACTGTAATCCCCCTGAAATCGGAGGTTAACTTCCTTATTACCTCTGCGAAGAGCTGACGGTTATCTTGAGCTTTTCACCTGCATTCACATCCTCTTTATCCATTCTGAAAGAAAGTAAATGAAGAGCTGATTGCACAGTGCCGTAGGTGGGGGGGAGTCATTCAATGGCAGACCACCTGCCATGGAAATTGCCTTTAATCGTCTTCGGTCATTGTACCAGCGAAAATGGTAATTGGCTCACGCCGGCAATCAGCCAGGGTCATCGACTGAATGTTATCAGAATTTTTTTTAAAGAATTATGACTGCCTGCTTTTCTTTTTCTTTTCTTCCCCATAATTCCAAACACGCTGGTCGGAATTTTGAGTGGAAGTGGGTATCTCGTGCACGTCTCCAAGGCGTTAAAAAAAACATAAGCTGTAACTCGGGTTGTCCCGTACCAATAAAAAAATGTATTTTGATACTTTTCAAAATAAAATGGACCATAACATTTGTTTGGCAATAAATAAAATAGTGAACATATTAGGCAACTTGTCTTTAGTAGTAAGTAAGCAAACAAAGGCTCCTTATATGGCTGCTGATATAAGCAGTAACATATTAGGGTTGTACGGTATACCGGTATTAGTATAGTACCGCGATACTAATAAATTATATTCGGTACAATTCTGCCTCTGAAACGTACCGGTCCACCCCCCGTTGTCATCAAGTCATGTCATTGCTGGTTTACGAGCAGAGGAGCATGTTCGGCAGCGCACAATCACAGAGTACTTACAAGCAGACACAGTGTGTAGATAGAAAAGGGAGAACGGACGCATTTTGGCTTAAAAACTAAAGCTAAAGGTGAAGTTATAACACTGAAACACCCTCAGGAAGAGGTGCTTTAAGACATGGCTAGCGAGCTAGCAAGCTAGCGGCTAAAGTCCAGTTTTAGCTACTTCTAAATCACTAATCTTCGCCTCCATGGTGACAAATAAAGTAAGTTTCTTACAAGTATCATCCATGCAGGACGAGGAATAGCTAAACATGCTTCACTACACACCGTAGCTCACCGGCGTCAAAATGTAAACAAACGCCGTTGGTGGATCTACACCTGACATCCACTGTAATGATACCAAGTACAAGAGCATATCTAGTCGTTACTACAATGATTACGTCAATATTTTTTGGCATCACAACATTTTCCTTTGTTTTTTTAAAATGTATATTATGTTTATATACTCAGGAAATATGTCCCTGGACACATGAGGACTTTGAATATGACCAATGTATGATCCTGTAACTACTTGGTATCGGATTGATGCCCAAATTTGTGGTGTCATCAAAAACTAATGTAAAGCATCCAAACAACAGAAGAATAAGTGATTATTACATTTTAACAGAAGTGTAGATAAAACATGTTAAAAGAGAAAGTAAGCAGATATTACCAGTAGATGAACAAGTAGATGAATAATTCATTTTCTACCACTAATCCTTAATAATTTTGACAAAATAATAGAATGATAAATGACACAATATGTTACTGCATACGTCAGCAGACGTATTTGGAGTATTTGTTCATTTACTTACTACTAAAAGACAAGTTGTCTAGTATGTTCACTATTTTATTTAAAGACAAACCTGCAATAAGAAACATATGTTTAATGTACCCTAAGATTTTTTGTTAAAATAAAGCCAATAATAAAAAATGTTGTGGTCCCCTTTATTTAGAAAAGTATTGAAAAGTACCGAAAAGTATCAAAATAATTTTTGTACCGGTACCGAGACAACACTATAACATATTGTGTCATTTTCCATTATTTCGTCAAAATTACGAAGGACAAGCGATGGAAAATGGATTATCAATCTACACTGTAAAAAATGTTTTGCATAATTTATGGTAAAATACCGGCAGCTTGTGTTGCCAGGAATCCCCGTAGAAAATACATTCACAATGTACAGGACATTACGGTATGTTGGTGTTGAATCTGTTCATTTAAAGCTGACAACTGTATTTGCTTACGGTAAATTACTATTTAAAAAAAACGGATATATTGTTAACCTGTTTACAAATAAAACCTACAGAATTTACGGTAAAATACTGGCAGCTGTGGTTGACAGGAAATCACCGTAAAACTAATTTTAGTGTTGCCAATCAGCCTATCCCCAGCAGACTGTGCTGCCTTTTCACCAATACTACACTAGTATCTGCAAAATACCTGTGTTTCCGAGACATGAGGATTTTAACTTGAAAGTATTTGTATAACCTTTCACTGGACAACTCACGACACGGCCTTCCGCAACATGTTCCTTCGAGTGAGCTATTAAAAATGAGCCTTAAATGCTCCGTATCTGTTCAATAGCTGCTTGCAACACACAGCGTGGTTCATTTCGATGCAGTTTACAATGAAACACATAGAGATGACCACTCAATGTCTCAAACCACTTGCCACAAAAATACAATAAAACATATTGTTAGCCAAAAGTTAACCAGGCTAATGCTTTACAACAAACCCTTAAAACAATTAAGGTATGGTGTAAATCCAGACCACAGATCATGACACATTGTTAGCATTTATGTTTTGTTTGTATACCTTTACTGTTAAAGTAGTTATCAATTTGCACTTTCTGTAGCAACATAGTACTTACTTCGCTGGGTGCTATCATAACAAATGTTATCATATCAATATTTAACCTAGTCCCACTTGAAACATGTACAATTATTCTACATTATAAATGCACTCTCTACCTACAGAATTGTGAATATTGTGAATATTATTTTGAGATTTAGCACGTTAGCACCTGTACATTAAAGCCAGACATGTCTCCGTACGAAAACAATAGTTTCACATAGGTTTGTTGTATGCTAGCTGTTAGCATTGTTAGCATTTCCATTTCATTAGAATACTCGCAAAATTTACTGAGCTATCAGTATCCACTTTCTTTACAAAAGTACCTATCTTTTTGTATCTTTTAAACTTAAAATATGAACTGCTAGCATTCTGTATAGTGCAGTGACAATGTAACACTTTAGGACCCAAACATTGAAGAATATATTCCCAACTTCACTTAAAAGATACACACAAGTTGCTAGCATGCTAGATTTGAGCATTATTAGCATTTACATTTACATTTACATTTACATTAGAACAGTGGTTCTTAACCTGGGTTTGATCAAACCTTAGGGGTTCGGTGAGTTGGTCTCAGGGGTTCGGCGGAGGTCATGACACACCCGACTCATCGTGTAAATAAAAACTTCTCCCTAGCGGCGTATAATGGATACGACAACAGCACAAGTCAGATTGATTTGCAGGTGTGTAATTTGTTGTGAGTTTATGCACTATGTTGGTTTTGTTCTTTGAACAAGGTGATGTTCATGCATGGTTCATTTTGTGCACCAGTAAAAAACATGGTAACACTTTGGTATGGGGAACATATTCACCATTAATTAGTTGCTTATTAACATGCAAATTAGTAACATATTGGCTCTTAACTAGTCATTATTAAGTATTTATTAATGCCTTATTCGGCATGGCCTTATTATAACCCTAACCCTCTAACCCTGGCCCTAACCCTGTAACCCTAACCAAATAACTCTAAATTAAGTCTGTTACTTAGAATATGTTCCCCTAGTGTCCAAAACACTCTAAATTAAGTCTTTGTTACTTAGAATATGTTGCGCATACTAAAGTGTTACCAAAAACATATAACTTTGTCTTGAATTTGAAAAAAAACATTTTATTTATCACTAAAGAAGGGTTCGGTGAATGCGCATATGAAACTGGTGGGGTTCAGTACCTCCAACAAGGTTAAGAACCACTGCATTAGAATATGAATTGTTAGCATTCATGTTTGTTAGAATACTAACTGCTAGCATTCTGTATATTGCACTGATTAAAATAGCCCTTTCACACTCGTCTCTTACAGTAAAAGTTGGATGTTCTGAAGTGAATTAATTAACTCATATTATGTTCTACATATGGTGAATGTTTTTTTCACCTTGGAGAAAGCAAACCACCAAGTGTAATTAAATAGTGGTATTTCAGTTTGAGCACATAAATAGATAAAGCCCCTTAGTTTGATATTTGCAGGTGGATCACTTCTCGTAGGAAAGAGGCCCTAATTTGGACTTCGGAATGCAAAAGTGATAACCATATGCTTGAGAAAAGACTACCTGTCTAGCTCAACGCCAACATTTAAGTTATGACTTAAAGCCGTTGTTTTCCAGACACTTACACACAAACATCTCCTTTTATGGTCAGGATGTGCTCTCCTGACCCAGCGCACACACACAGACAGCAGGTAAGAATATAAGACTGGTGGTTTGGCTTCTCCAGTTTAGGAGTCCTTCATTTTTTTGACCTCGGTTCCTCCGGGTACTGCAGTCCTATTTAATGAGGCTCGCTTGTAATAAAGCAACTTTTGGTCCAGTAAAGCGTCTCCGACGTCTCTTTTGATCCAGCCGCACTGCCGTGACATCCTTCTATCCGGACGAGGATGACAAGACCAGAAATACACTTCAGTTCCATAATAAATCCACACAAATTGTTAGCATGGTAAGTGTTAACAGTGGTAGCATTTCTATTTTGTCAGCATAGGAGTTAAATTTGCTGTCATTAGAGATGTCCGATAATGGCTTTTTTGCCGATATCCAATATTCCGATAACTCTTAATTACCGATTCCGATATCAACCGATACCGATATATACAGTCGTGGAATGAACACATTATTATGCCTAATTTTGTTTTGATGCCCCGTTGGATGCATTAAACAATGTAACAAGGTTTTCCAAAATAAATCAACTCAAGTTATGGAAAAAAAAAAATGCCAACATGGCACTGCCATCTTTATTATTGAAGTCACAAAGTGCATTATTTTTCTTAACATGCCTCAAAACAGCAGCTTGGAATTTGGGACATGCTCTCCCTGGGAGAGCATGAGGAGGTTGAGGTGGGTGGGGATGGGGGGGGGGGGGCACGGTTGAGGTGGGGGGGTGTAGGGAGTAGCGGGGGGTGTATATTGTAGCGTCCCGGAAGAGTTAGTGCTGCAAGGGATTCTGGGTATTTGTTCTGTTATGTTACATTGCGGATGTTCTCCCGAAATGTATTTGTCATTCTTGTTTGGTGTGGGTTCACAGTGTGGGGCATATTTGTAACAGTGTTAAAGTTGTTTATCCGGCCACCCTCAGTGTGACCTGTATGGCTGTTGACCAAGTATGACTTGCATTCACCTGTGTGTGCGAAAAGCCGTAGATATTATGTGATTGCGCAAAAAAACTATCGTTCATTGATTTTGCGCATTAGCATCTATCCATTACAGCATGGGGTCAAGTTCCGAGTTACCATCTTCACATAATGTATCCACTTAAGAAATGCTAACACTAACTAGTAGGTTAATGTTAGCATTGCCATTTCTCTGGGCGTAAAAAGGGTCAACATAACACTTATTGCTCGTAAAATTAATGGTCAATAAGTCAGCAAATATTTTAATGTATTTTTTAAAACACTAATGCTTTTTTTTGTCGCATCATTCAGGTGCATCAAGACGTGACCGCATCACTTTTGAAGAGAGACAAATGACAATGTATGGGTAAAATCACAGCGGTATGCCTTTAAATTGTATCTTGATTGCATTTTTTTGTTTTGTCTTTTTCCACTTTGAACACAATACGCGGGCACAGGGAGGGGGCGGGGGGGCAAAAAAAAAAAAAAAAAAAAAAAAAGAGTAGATATTACATTTTCAGGCCCGCCAGCTAAACAGTCTCAACAGGCCCCCGACGCATTCCTCAAAACCTTCAAGCGGAGAATTTAAATGTCAGATAGAGAAGGCAGTATTTGAAGTTTAATATGCCACACTGTCAGCACACTTTTTGTAAAGTAACAGTGGAGGGGAAAAGTATCATTTAATGCCTCAGAAGCTTCTCAAAAGAGGCAAATTCAAGAAGGTCAAATATTTCCTTGGCCAGAAAGAGTTGGATTTGAGAAGTATTTTCAAGCCACAAACAAAGTTTTTTTTGGTGTGCCTTATAAAAACTAAATGTCTAAAGATACATTGACATTGACAACACTTTAGCCTCTTTCCAGCAACTTTGATATACATTTTCACTCCCCAATCAAAACTTTTTTTTAGATATCTACAGATCCGCAGTTTTGTCTGTAATACTATCCCTAGGTTTCCAGATTTAACGACTGGCAGTTTTAGATGTGTTTCTGACCACTTTCAACTTCAAAAGGATCACAATTTTTTTTCTTTTATGTCCTGAGTGCCTACATTTTCCACCTTTTGCAGCTATTAAAGCTTCAACTCTTCTGGGAAGGCTGTCCACAAGGTTGCGGAGTGTGTTTATAGGAATTTTCCACCATTCTTCCAAAAGCGCATTGCAGGCCAGTGAAGTTCATCCACACCAGACTCTGTCATCCATGTCTTTATGGACCTTGCTTTGTGCACTGGTGCACAGTCATGTTGGAAGAGGAAGGGGCCCGCTCCAAACTGTTCCCACAAGGTTGGGAGCATGGAATTGTCCAAAATGTTTTGGAATCCTGGAGCATTCAAAGTTCCTTTCACTGGAACAAAGGGGCCAAGCCCAACTCCTGAAAAAAAACCCACACCATAATTCCTCCTCCACCAAATTTCACACTCAGCACAATGCAGTCCGAAATGTAGCGTTCTACTGGCAACCTCCAAACCCAGACTAGTCCATCAGATTGCCAGATGGAAAATCGTGATTCAGTCTTCTCTGCTCTAGAGTCCAGTGGTGACGTCCTTTACACCACTGCATCCGACGCTTTGCATTGGACTTGGTGATGTATGGCTTAGATGCAGCTGCTCGGCCATGGAAACCCATTCCATGAAGCTCTCTGCGTACTGTACGTGGGCTAATTGGAAGGTCACATGAAGTTTGGAGCTCTGTAGCAACTGACTATGCAGAAAGTCGGCGACCTCTTTGCACTATGCACTTCAGCATCCACTGACCCATCTCTGTCAGTTTACGTGGCTGAGTTGCTGTTGTTCCCAAACTCTTCCATTGTCTTATAATAAAGCCGACAGCTGATTTTGGAATATTTCGGAGCAAGGAAATGTCACGACTGCATTTGTTGCACAGGTGGCATCCTATGACAGTTCCATGCTGGAAATCACTGAGCTCCTTAGAGCGACCCATTCTTTCACAAATGTTTGTAGAAACAGTCTCCATGCCTAAGTGCTTGATTGTATACACCTGTGGGCGAGCCAAGGGATTAGGACACCTGATTCTAAACATTTGGATGGGTGTCCAAATACTTTTGGCAATATAGTGTACATATTCTGTAACACTTTAGTATGAGGAACACATATTCACCATTAATTAGTTGCTAATTAACATGCAAATTAGTAACATATTGGCTCTTAATTAGTAATTATTAAGTACTTATCAATGCCTTATTCTACATGGCCTTATTATACAACCAGTAAGCCGTGACACTTAAGTATGGTGAACAAATTCACCATTACTAACCCTAACCCTAACCCTCTAACCCCAACCCTAACCAAATAACTCTAAATTAAGTCTTTGTTACTTAGAATATGTGTCATGTCTGTGTAATCATGTTTTGTTTTAATCATGTTCTGTTTTGTTTAGTTATTGGACTCTTTAGTTTTCTGGTTGTTCACTCCCTTGTTGTGTTTCCATAGCAACTCATTAGTTTTCACCTGTAACATCACGCACCTGTTTCACGTTTTGAGTCACGCACCTGTTTTCGTTAATCATGTCTGTGTTATTTAAGCTTTTCTTATTCTGTTGGTCAGCCTGGCGACATCGCATTCATGCTCTGCACACGCTTTATCCTCTTCACAGTCCCATGCCACAGTAAGTGTTTTGTTTCGTGTTCTTAGTTAATTGCTTTTGTGCTATAGTCTTTTTGGTTTCATAGTTTGTTCTCCGCCACTGTGCGCGCTTTTCGTTTGTTCTTTTTTGATAATATTTAATAAATCATGTACTCACATTCCCGTCTCGCCCGAGCCAACTTTCGGTTGCTTTCCGGAAAAACAAAACCCAAGGACCAAGTCTTGACAATATGTTCCCCTAGTGTCCAAATTACAGTTTTTTTTCGGATTATAAATCGCAGTTTTTTTCATAGTGTGATTTATACTCTGGAACGATTTATGTGTGAAATTATTATTACATTACCGTAAAAGGAAGCGGCGCATTGTCTATCTTTGGAGTTGGCAGAGTTGTTTAGAACCGACACCGAGGAAGAAGATTTCATGGGATTTAGCGATTAGGAGTGACAGATTGTTTGGTAAACGTATAGCATGTTCTATATGTTATAGTTATTTGAATGACTCTTACCATAATATGTTACGTTAACATACCAGGCACGTTCTCAGTTGGTTATTTATGCGTCATATAACGTACACTTATTCAGCCTGTTGTTCACTATTCTTTATTTATTTTAAATTGCCTTTCAAATGTCTATTCTTGGTGTTGGCTTTCATCAAATACATTTCCCCAAAAGATGCGACTTATACTCCAGTGCGACTAATACATGTTTTTTTCCTTCTTTATTATGCATTTTTCGGCCGGTGCGACTTATACTCGGGACCGACTTATACTCCGAAAAATACGGTATATGTTTTTTGGGTTTTTTTTGTTGTTGTTTTACTTTTGTAGCTGTATGTAGAAATGGCTGGTTGCATCAACTCTGCTCTTTTTATTTTTTTTAATGTCCTTTGTGTTCTTTGATGTTTGATATTCCCCTCTTACACACATGCTTATGTGTGCTATGGCTATGAGTTGTTTCCCTTGGCCTATGGCGACTTATATATGTTTTTTTCCTTCTTTATTATGCATTTTTGGCCGGTGCGATTTATACTCGAGCGATTTATAATCCGAAAAATACGGTATTCTAAATTAAGTCTTTGTTACTTAGAATATGTTCCCCATACTAAAGTGTTACCATATATTCATATAGTACATATAGTGCATTATGTGTGCACTATTGACAAGTAATTGACAAGTAATGCACCGAAAATTTGGTCGTCCGAATAAAAAAACGAAACCGGATGTTGTGATGATATATCCATTTCCGCCGACGTAGCTAATGAAAAAATCTGATTCAGGCTCCACTGCGTTTAGACTGAAGTCACATTTGAAAAGGTCAGATTCCAATCGGATTCAGGACTACTTCCTGATGTAGCATGAATGTAACTGTTGCTACTAATAATTATTATAATTTGTTTTATTTCTCTAAAAACAGAATAATAAGTTATAAGTTTCATAAAAAGGGAATTCAAATCAAAATGCATAAAAGTTCATAAGAAGGCTATATTTAAGTTACTATGGTTAAAAATGTAATTTCATAATAATCTCCCTTTTATTTATTAGTGTTATTTTATTCTATTTTTATTTTATTATATATTATTATTATTTTATTTTTATTTTTATTTTATTATTATTATTATATATTTTTTATATATATCTGTCTGTCTCTGGCCTCGTATGTGTGTGTGTGTGTGTGTGTGTGTGTGTGTGTGTGTGTGTGTGTGTGTGAGAATGTGTCTGTCTTTGTCGTCTTACTTGTTATATAATTGTGCCATTTGTCCCTCGTTAGTGGGACCTGAGTGGGGTGGGTGGGTGGTTTGGGTTTTAAGGGAAAGGGTGTGAATCATTTACTGACTTTAAAATTGTATTGTTTCGACTTGCACTTTTTTCTGTCTATTTGAAAATGCCAAATAAAAAAGTTGGAGAAAAAAAAAAAAGAAGTAATTTCATGCCTTTTTGTTAAGTTTGTGGGCATACTTTTATTTTGAAGTGTCTCGTTTGGTCTGTCGTCTGATGTAAAGAAGCTGCTTCCGGGTATGAGTAAACATTTTTGATGCCATGTGAAGGCAGAAAGAGAGAGACTGACTGTCACAAAGACAAAAAAGTGTCACAAGGACTCTTAAGTGTTTGGGCTATAAGAGCCTGAAGATCACAATTTCCTCCTAAAAGAAGCATGCAGGCCAACGAGGTATTTGTTTGTCATTTCTGCTTGTATTTACTTCGGTAAAATGTTCGATCCACATGCTGTGCATGTTGTTATTTTTACGTTTATAACGTGCTTTATTTTATTTCAGTTTTCACGGTGAATTTGAAGGGAAAGGAAGCCTTCAAATAAATCAGTTCAAGAAAGCCATTGTGTCTGTGCTATTTGGAGGGAGTTACAATGAATCTGATGCGAAAAGATCAGATTTGAAGCAGTTTGGAGCGTTTAGACTGGCAAAAAAAAAATCAGATCTGTGTTACTCGAGGGCAAAAAAAATCAGATTTGGTGTGCAGTGTAAACGGGGCCAGTGACAGCTCCTCACCAGCTCTCCCATCTGCCCTTCAAAGATGGAGTCTTCAAAAGGCTTGAAAAGAGCACAGGTAGCTGCTTTGAGCCGTGCGTGTGCTTTGACCGTATACGCAAAGACAGACTGTCCCTTTAATCAGCCAGCGAGCGACTTCATGTAGCGAGACAAACGCGGCCACGTCTACTCACATCGTACCTTACGAAAGGGCAAGGTGTTCGACGTGATCAACGACCGCTGTGTTCCTCCGAGGGTGACGTATTCTCACCTATAGGGAGAAACTGCTGGAAAAGCAACCTCATTTTCTTCTGATCGTTTTTGTAGTTAAAAAGTTTGTGTTTGTGCGACACAATAACACAAAACAAACCAGGTCAAGAGTAGAATCGGATGGAAAAATACGACAATTGATAATTCATGTTTCGGATAAATAAGTGATGGCTAAGGCTTGCAGGCACTGGGGCATATGGGGACCACAGAGGGCCGCAGATGCTCCGAGTGGGGCCAAGGGGCAAATATAAAGGAAGAGGGGCACACAAGCCCACTTTAAGAATGAACACTAGTCCCACTGTGCCTGCTAAACCAATGAAGAGAGGCGCTCTAAGAAGGCTGACTGTGTCCTTCTGTGACCTCCACGCTGAGGGAAACCACTCTGTTGCCCGCAGCACCAAAAAAAACTGACTAATTCACCTTGCTGTTGGTTTGCAGTTCACTGTGAGTCACTATGAGGTGCGTTGACAGAAGTCGCCACCCTAGTTCTGTCGATATGACAGCATAGAAACTTAGATGTTTACCACGGGATTTTAGCAACTGTCCATTTACCACACTTACAAAAGACAACTTTTGCAAGCATAACACAGTCTTAAAGGGGAACATTATCACCAGACCTATGTAAGCGTCAATATATACCTTGATGTTGCAGAAAAAAGACCATATATTTTTTTAACCGATTTCCGAACTCTAAATGGGTGAATTTTGGCGACTTAAACGCCTTTCTATTATTCGCTCTCGGGAAGCAATCCGCCATTTTCTCAAACAAACAAGTCAAATCAGCTCTGTTATTTTCCGTTTTTTTGACTGTTTTCCGTACCTTAGAGACATCATGCCTCGTCGGTGTGTTGTCGGAGGGTGTAACAACACGAACAGGGACGGATTCAAGTTGCACCAGTGGCCCAAAGATGCAAAAGTGGCAAGAAATTGGACGTTTGTTCCGCACACTTTACCGATGAAAGCTATGCTACAACAGAGATGGCAAGAATGTGTGGATATCCTGCGACACTCAAAGCAGATGCATTTCCAACGATAAAGTCAAAGTTATTCGGGCTCCAGTACTATGGAATGTCCTCCCGGTAACAGTTAGAGATGCTACCTTAGTAGAAGCATTTAAGTCCCATCTTAAAACTCATTTGTATACTCTAGCCTTTAAATAGACCCCCCTTTTAGACCAGTTGATCTGCTGTTTCTTTTCTTTTCTCCTCTGCTCCCCTCTCCCTTGTGGAGGGGAAGACACACAGGTCCGGTGGCCATGGATGAAGTGCTGGCTGTCCAGAGTCGGGACCCGGGGTGGACCGCTCGCCTGTGCATCGATTGGGAACATCTCTGCGCTGCTGACCCGTCTCCGCTCGTGATGGTTTCCTGCTGACCCCACTATGGACTGGACTCTTACTATTATGTTGGATCCACTATGGACTGGACTCTCACAATATTATGTCAGACCCACTCGACATCCATTGCACGGTCTCCCCTAGAGGGGGGGGGGGGGGGGGGGGGGGGTTACCCACATATGCGGTCCTCTCCAAGGTTTCTCATAGTCATTCACATCGACGTCCCACTGGGGTGAGTTTTTCCTTGCCTTTATGTGGGCTCTGTACCGAGGATGTCGTTGTGGCTTGTGCAGCCCTTTGAGACACTTGTGATTCAGGGCTATATAAATAAACATTGATTGATTGATTGATTGATTGATTGATTTGTGACGTCACGCCTGAATTACTGTAATTCTTTCTTCGTAGGCCTGGATCAGGACTCTCTCCAGCGTCTTTTAACCGAAACCGAACGAGGTGAGCACATTACCCACTGTACTGGCAATTCCCTTCATTGGCTCCCAGTTACTTTTAGATTATTTTAAAATGTTACTTATTGTTTTGAAATGCTTACACCAAGAAGCCCCGCCCTATCTTATTAAGCTGCTGCAGCCTTATTGTCCCAGCAGGACCCTGAGGTCTTCAGACCAGCTCTCCCTGGGTGTCCCAAAAACTTGGTGAAAAACCAGAGGAGATAGAGCCTTCTCAGTGGCAGGGCCCAAACTATGGAACAACATTCCACTATCTATTCGATCCTCCCAGTATCTTCACGACAAAAAAGATGAAAAGTTGGTAAAGCATGGAGGTCTGCAACTTCTTTGTGTGTGGCTGGGTCAAGGACATTGGTATCAAGACTCTCATGGATAAATAAGCATAGTTTTTGCTCGGGTAAGGTTGCATTTCATGATTTAACTTTGCGTCTACAGCCATGTTTGTTGATGTAGCAGGAGTCGTTTACAAGCAGCGTGTTTTTCCCCGTCTTTATCAAAATACAGCATTTACCTGTTTCTCACCTTTTTTGCCCGAAGTTGATCCTGTTCTGTCTCCCTGTAATGTTTGTCTGATCTTGAATGGGATTGTGCTGAAAATCTTTACTTCCCCTCGGGGATTAATAAAGTATTTCTGATTCTGACATGCACTAACCCCTGTTCCACCGTGCTGCTCTCTCCTTTTAAATCATCTTCTGATAAAAGTACAATTGTGCACATGTTTTGAATAAGCTGTTGCTTGCAGGAGGATTCGTCTTGTCACTCCTCTTGCAGCCTCGCCTGTTAGCAATCCACAATCAGCAGAGAGCAGCTGTTTGCCTTGATAACAAATGGACGCATCACACTCTAATTGCATCAAGATGGGAGCGACAAAAAACCACCTCATGCACGAAATCCTTACTTACATGCTGGCGGGACTCTGTAAAGTGTTTTTTCTTTTTGTTTTTTTTACCCTCTCACCAACTTAATCTCGGCAAAGTGTTCTTCTTGCTGATGGGAAGAGAGAGTTTTACAAGTGGCGAAACAAAAGATGTTATTATTGGCTGCCCCGTTTGTGCTGTTGGGGCTGATAAGGACGCGGGAAAGCAGCAGCGGCAGCAGAATCGGCACCACAAATAGTTCCACAGCCACCGCGGAGGAGTCCAAATGACTGAGATACCAGTTTCAACGTTATGTAAGGCTGCTGTCTGATCTACGTTTGGAACATCAGACAAGACCGTAATTACTTGCTACAGAGGACAAAGTTCTTTTTGTGGTTCTTGGGAGAGGTATGTCAAATTTGTTTGTCATTGAGTTACATTTCTACTCATACTGATATTTTTTTCTTTTTCTTTCGTGCCACCTAAAATCTTCAAAAATCTTTAAAATCTTAAAATTCACAGTGTTTTGGCTGAATGAGCAGGTATCGGACACCTCGGTCTCCTTGGACGCATTCTCGCTCAATCATGCGGACTGGACACTGGCCGAGAGTTAGTGGGCGGCCAAGGGTGGAGTCGACTTTCTTGGTTGCTTTGTTGGGTCTGCTCCTGTCTCTGGCCATGCTCACCCCACCCCAGCAGACAATGGCTTGGAACACCGCAGTGGCCACCAGTGTACCGTATTTTTCGGACTATAAGTCGCAGTTTTTTTCATAGTTTGGCCGGGGGTGCGACTTATACTCAGGAGCAACTTATGTGTGAAATTATTAACACATTACCGTAAAATACCAAATAATATTATTTGGCTCATTCACGTAAGAGACTAGAAGTATAAGATTTCATGGGATTTAGCGATTAGGAGTGAAAGATTGTTTGGTAAACGTATAGCATGTTCTATATGTTATAGTTATTTGAATGACTCTTACCATAATATGTTACGTTAACATACCAGGCACGTTCTCAGTTGGTTATTTATGCGTCATACAACGTACACTTATTCAGTTCACTATTCTTTATTTATTTTAAATTGCCTTTCAAATGTCTATTCTTGGTGTTGGGTTTTATCAAATACATTTCCCCAAAACATGCGACTAATACTCCATTGCGACTTATGTTTTTTTCCTTCTTTATTACGCATTTTCGGATGGTGCGACTTATTCTCCGGAGCGACTTATACTCCGAAAAATACGGTATATGTTTATTGGGTTTTTTTTGTTGTTGTTTTACTTTTGTAGCTGTATATAGAAATGGCTGGTTGCATCAGCGCTGCTCTTTTAATTTTTTTAATGTCCTTTGTGTTCTTTGATGTTTGATATTTCCCTCTTACACACATGCTTATGTGTGCTATGGCTATGAGTTTTTTTTCCCTTGGCCTCAGTCTGGACCCTCTCTCCAGGGGCCCAGGCTTGGACTGAAAAAAAATAATTTCTCACACACCCCCAGCGTTGACCTGTTTCTCACCTTTTTTGTAAGGGGCACCGGAAGTTGGCAGACCCGTCAGCGATCCTGTTCTGTCTCCCTGCAATCTTTGTCTCATCTTGAATGGGATTGTGCTGAACATCTTAATTTCCCCTCAGGGATTATTAAAGTATTTTGGATTCTGATTCTGATTGTACCCAGGTCTACAACCCCTTCATTCCCATTGTTTTTAGTGGTGTCCCAATTAGGGATGCATACCAAGCACTGGTATTTTTGTTGGTACCGGTTCCTACTTAGGTCGGTCCATGAGGGCCTTGAAGATTCTGGACTACCGATACTGCTATCTGTATTTTTTTGTTTTAGCTGACCAGCGTAATTATGACACGCAGTCACATTCAGTTCAGCTGCCACTGCTACACATTGGAAATCAGCTTTGAGTAATGACAAATAAGGAAGCAACACCACACAAAAGTTTGAAACAAACAATATTTCCTCATCAAAAGTTCACACAAGCTGTGTCAGTTTGAAGTGAACGCACTTTAATTGTATTATCAAAAACAATTAGTATTTGATAAAACACAAACAAGTATCAGAAAATAGTACTGTTGAGTACCAGTATTGATTCCCAGGTACCGGAAATTTGTAGCGTATCGGTTCAAATGTGAACGGTGAACAGAGATTTTAGCTGCAAGCCCCTACAATATCATAGTTATTTTGATGATATCGAGCCAATAGCTGATATCATTATTGCATCCGTTTGTCCACCACTTTCACCACTGCACCCTCATTTGTTTCTATTTAAACATTTCTTTTTTTTTTTACACCGCTACTTTAATCGGGTCAATACACATACACTATATTGCCAAAAGTATTTGGCCACCTGCCTTGACTCACATATGAACTTGAAGTGGCATCCCATTCCTAACCCATAGGGTGGCATATTATATCAGTCCACCTTTTTCAGCTATTACAGCTTCAACTCTTCTGGGAAGGTTGTCCACAAGGTAGCGGAGTGTCATACTTGCCAACCTTGAGACCTCCGATTTCGGGAGGTGGGGGGTGGGATTTCGGAGTGGGGCGGGGCCGTGGTTGTGTTAAAGGTGTACAAATAATGTTCGTATAATAAGCACGTTATTGTTTACAAATGAGGGTTAAGAGTTCAGTACTAAAAAAAAAATAAAAAAAAATTGAGCTGCTGCATTTTTTGGTTGGGTTGTTTATTTATTTTGAGTAACTTCTACATTTCTAAAAGGGGAGGAATGTAATGGAGTGATCTATGTTTGTCTGTTGCCATCTCCTGGTGAATGTTGGCTACAGCGTACTGGGGTTACTTTTTGGTTGGCCAACGATTTACGTGGTGTTGCGCACCTGACGTCAAGTGTGTGAGTCTGTTCTGAAGTCTACAGTAAAGAGACGTACTTCATCACCTCGCCTGTTTATTGCCTCCAACTCAATATATTACAACAACATTGCTGTTTACGGCAGACGAACTGCTTTACGGTAGAATAAAACATGACTGCTGTTGTTGTGTGTTGTTACCGCGCTGGGAGGATGTTAATGAAACTGCCTAACAATAAACCCACATAAGAAACCAAGAACTCGCCCTCGATCATTCTACAGTTATAACGTGTTTGGGCAGGCACGCTGTTTATATTGTGGGAAAGCGGACGTGAATACAGGCTGTTGACACGTCACTCAGGTCCGCATGGAGCTGGAGGGGGCGTGGCTTCCAGCTCCGCCTGAATTTCGGGAGATTTTCGGGAGAAAATTTGTCCCGGGAGGTTTTCGGGAGAGGCGCTGAATTTCGGGAGTCTCCCGGAAAATCCGGGAGGGTTGGCAAGTATGTGGAATGTGTTTATAGAAATTTTCGACCTATCTCCCAAAAGCGCATTGGTGAGGTCACACACTGATGTTGGTCAAGAAGACCTGGCTCTCAGTCTCCGTTCTAATTCATCCCAAGGGTGTTCTATCGGGTTCAGGTCAGGACTCTGTGCAGGCCAGTCAAGTTCATCCACACCAGACTCTGTCATCCATGTGGCCAGGCCAAGTGATTAGGACACCTGATTCTGATCATTTGGATGGGTGGCCAAATACTTTTGGCAGTATAATGTATATGACAGAAAGCAGCTGGCGTACAAGGTTATTTACAAAAGGGACATCGCCATCTACTGGCCCGGCCTTTTAACTTCCTGTTATCGACCAGGCTGTGGTTTATGGCGGCTGCCTGTGGTATCGTGGAGGACCACAATGCCACACAAGTGAAACGGGAGCCAGGAAGAAGAAGATCAGACTACATTCTTATCCTAGTCACATCCAAAGAAACAGTGACACCCACCCCAAAAAAAAAATAAAAAAATCATTCATTCCCCTTCTTTTCCTTATGACCTGCGGGACATTGTGATTGTTATCCTCTTACTGCTTTGCTCCAAGTCAAACTCAATCTGCCTCCTTTTTATCTCCTCTGCAAGCGCGCCTCATTCTGCTGCCATCTTATCATTCCCCCGATGATGTCTCAGTGCGCTCCGTGAGTAAGGAACCCTTAAAGGATTAGCAGGGCCATTTTTTTCACAATTATTTATCATTTAAGAGAGGGGAAAAAAGATGTCCTTTCTTAGAAAAGATCAGTAGTGCTGCTCCTGCATGAGAGCGGGACAATTATTTTAAAATATTAATGGCCTTATTATACCTCAAAGCTGTCTATTAAATATTACATGCTTGCACAAACTGCTGGTCCAATGCAATAAGCAAGATGTTTAACCCATTTATTTGTCTGCATGTAAATCATTGAGATAATCGCGGGTTACCCGAGGTTGAAATATGCCCACCCCATATCGGAGATTATTATTGTCTGCAGCTGTGTTTATCAAAGCTGCGCCGTTTAAGCTGCGTTCAACGTGCGACGTCAGGGGAAATAAATCATCTTGAACCGCAACGTATCTCAACCGCACACCGCCGCCGCAGATATGCTTTGCACGCGTGCAGAAAAACCGACAGAGCGGGAGGAAATAGACGTGAGGACGCCCCGCATTATCATGCAAATGTAGTCTGAAGATAACGATGCCGGTGACAGCGTTGTAATCAACAGGCTGCTTAGCTACAGTGCAAAGTATTCACCACGCTTCACTTTTGTTATGTTACAGCCTTATTCCAAAATGGAACCTCAAAATTCTGCACAGAATACCTCATAATGACAATGTGAAAAGGTGTTTTTTTTTTTAAATGTGCAAATTTGTTTGAAAAAAACCCTAAAAAAAAAACAGGTACATTTTGAATACGATGCCACAAGCTTGGCACGCCTATCTTTGGGCAGTTTCGCCTCTCAGCGCCACTCAAGCGCCGTCAGATTGGATAGGAAGCGTTGGCACGGAAGCTTAGGTCCTTTTAATGTGTGCAGCAAGCTGTTGGAGATCTTTGTCCAGTCTGTTGTGGCCAGTGCCCTGTACTTTGCAGTGGTTTGTTGGGGGAGCAGCACCAGCAAAAGGGACTTAAACCGGATTGACAAACTGATCCGGAAAGCCGGACAAACTATTGGCACGCAGTTGGAGGCGTTTGTGTCAGTGAGGGACAGGATGACACTGGACAAACTGCTCGCCATCATGGACAATCCTGCCCACCCAGTCCACCTGACAATTGAGGGACCGCAGAGCTCATACTCCAACAGGCTCCTTCAGCTGCGTTCGATTCGAGAACTCTTTCATTCCGCACTCCATCCAGCTGTATAATCACTCACCATACAGCAATAGATGATATCTGTCTATTACCTGACCGCTTGTATGTTAGCTACCTCTCTTTGTTTATAATGTACAAACCCCGTTTCCATATGAGTTGGGAAATTGTGTTAGAGGTAAATATAAACGGAATACAATGATTTGCAAATCATTTTCAACCCATATTCAGTTGCATATACTACAAAGACAACATATTTGATGTTCAAACTGATAAACTTTTCTTTTTTTTTGCAAATTTGCGAATTTGATGCCAGCAACACGTGACAAAGAAGTTGGGAAAGGTGGCAATAAATACTGATAAAGTTGAGGAATGCTCATCAAACACTTATTTGGACCATCCCACAGGTGTGCAGGCTAATTGGGAACAGGTGGATGCCATGATTGGGTATAAAAGTAGATTCCATGAAATGCTCAGTCATTCACAAACAAGGATGGGGTGAGGGTCACCACTTTGTCAACAAATGTGTCAGCAAATTGTTGAACAGTTTAAGAAAAACCTTTCTCAACCAGCTATTGCAAGGAATTTAGGGATTTCACCATCTACGGTCCGTAATATCATCAAAGGGTTCAGAGAATCTGGAGAAATCACTGCACGTAAGCAGCTAAGCCCGTGACCTTCGATCCCTCAGGCTGTACTGCACCAACAAGCGACATCAGTGTGTAAAGGATATCACCACATGGGCTCAGGAACACTTCAGAAACCCACTGTTACTAACTACAGTTGGTCGCTACATCTGTAAGTGCAAGTTAAAACTCTCCTATGGAAGGCGAAAACCGTTTATCAACAACACCCAGAAACGCAGTCGACTTTGCTGGGCCTGAGCTCATCTAAGATGGACTGATACAAAGTGGAAAAGTGTTCTGTGGTCTGACGAGTCCTCATTTTTAATTGTTTTTGGAAACTGAGGACGTTGTGTCCTCCGGACCAAAGAGGAAATAACCATCCGGATTGTTATAGGCGCAAAGTTGAAAAGTCAGCATCTGTGATGGTATGGGGGTGTATTAGTGCCCAAGACATGGGTAACTTACACATCTGTGAAGGCGCCATTAATGCTGAAAGGTACATACAGGTTTTGGAGCAACATATGTTGCCATCCAAGCAACGTTACCATGGACGCCCCTGCTTATTTCAGCAAGACAATGCCAAGCCACATGTTACATCAACGTGGCTTCATAGTAAAAGAGTGCGGGTACTAGACTGGCCTGCCTGTAGTCCAGACCCGTCTCCCATTGAAAATGTGTGGCGCATTATGAAGCCTGAAATACCACAACGGAGACCCCCGGACTGTTGAACAACTTAAGCTGCACATCAAGCAAGAATGGGAAAGAATTCCACCTGAGAAGCTTAAAAAATGTGTCTCCTCAGTTCCCAAACGTTTACTGTGTTGTTAAAAGGAAAGGCCATGTAACACAGCAGTGAACATGCCCTTTCCCAACTACTTTGGCACGTGTTGCAGCCATGAAATTCTAAGTTAATTATTATTTGCAAAAAAAAAAAAAAAAAGTTTATGAGTTTGAACATCAAATATCTTGTCTTTGTAGTGCATTCAATTGAATATGGGTTGAAAAGGATTTTTTTTTTTTTGCTGCAGCTGTTACATATACTGTAATATTGTACATGGTAATTGGGATTGGTTATATATTGTATATATTAAGTAAAAATATAATATAATTGTGAGGAGGCGTGGCCTGCAGCCCTGCAGCGAGGCGGGGTGTGCCGGGGCCGGCTCCGAGATCGGCGACAGGTGCGTAGATGGCCCACCTGGGCGCAGTTGTCTGATCACCTGTCACTCTACAAAAGGGCAGCAGCCGAGAAGGACGAGTTTGGTGAAGTGGGAGTTGATGAGAGAGAGAGAACCCGAGAACGAACCCGAGCACGAGCAAAAGAGAGGACAAAAATTATTGTATTCCATTTTGGAAAAAGGCTGTAACATAACAAAATATTGAAAAAGTGAAGCACTGTGAATACTTCCCAGATGCACTGAATTGGGAAGCCGTGTGAGACTGTAGGATTTAGGATCTAGAAAAGGACAGGATGCCGTGTCGAACATTAAAAGGGCACAACAGCCACAAATGCCTGCAAGAGTTACATTTTTTAAAGGAGGAGTAACTGAAATCGATGCAGAAAAGGCCAAACTCTCCCCTAGTGGAATACACTCAGCAGACACTTCATTAGGTACACCAAAAGAGCAACCACACTCGGTACACACTTTATGATTTTCACAAGGGACAATATTATAGAAGATAATGGATGTACTTTGGAGTGGGTACCGAATTTAGTACTGTTATAGGTACCGACCGAAATCCGTTGCTACTAGTTGGTACCGATTCAAGTAAAATCTGGGAAAACTGCATCACAGTATAAGTGTTTTATATCGGTCGATATCGATAATTATTGATATTTTTTATTGACCTGTGGAAACTAAGAGCCAGGAGAAAAATATATTAAATGTAAAAATCGTTTTTTGAAATGAAACCTTCCTCTGATTAGAATCCCCTCAGCTACCAGGGCAGAAATGAAAGGAAATGTCAACACAACCATGGAAAACACTCAATATATAATCGCAACAATTACCAGTAACCTCTTAAAATAAAGGTGCAAAAATAAGGAATATGTAAGAGAACTTAATAAAGTAACAAAACAGTGCAAAGTGTGAAAATGTAAACACTGATAAAACTGAGAAGAACTATTTTCTGCAGGTTCAGTTCCAGGAAGTTACGGCTGTGCTCTGAAGGGTGAGCGCAGCTACGGTTGTGTGGTATTATCGGTCTTGGTGGGGACAAGCGCCTGATATAATTTACAGACCACACTGGTCTGACTACGGTCCATTTTAAAAAGCCAAAAAAAAACTGTCATTCTGTAGAGGTGACTTTTCCTGTTTTATCCACAATTCCTTCACTCTCTGCAGAACTATTTTTTACTTTCTCTTCTTGTCAGAATAATTGTATACAAGTTATCACACAACTTGTTTTCCCATGAGTTCAGGTTGCCCTGCGAGAAGACAAAAGCTGTCTTTGATCTTATCAAGCAAAATGCCTACCGCTTGTAAACCTCCACTGTGTGCGATGGGATGCGACGTGGAGGTGTCGGTTTCTTTGATCTATTGGATAGCCACAGGAAGGACCCGAAATCTACAAGCAGAGAGGGGGCTAACCTGACACCGCGCCAAGCACCAGTGCGTCTTCGCAGCTGTTTTATGATTGCTCAGCACAAGAAATACGTTACACACATACAGTTGTTGACAAAATACACTGTACATTATATACCTCAGCTAACTAAACTATGGAAATGTATAATATAATTCATACAGCAATACGGTCTCACTGCACAGCAAGCCAGCAGTTAGCCGAGTCATTGCGCAATCCATGGCGAGGCTCAACTGACTGGTGACTCACCGCAAGTCTCTTCTCAGTATTTGAACGGCAAATGTGAAAATTCAGCGATTTTGAATACAAATAATCTAAAACTGGTGAAGTTGAATGGAAAATAACTTTATAGTATAATCACTGGATACATATAACAATTTAATTTTTTACTTTTTTTACTTTTTTTTTCTTTCCATGATGGCACGTGAGGCCCCGCCTCACCTGCCTCCCCTGACTGCACGTCACTGAGTTGTACGCAATGAGTTTTTATAAATATCATGGATTAAAAACCTCTCTGTAATTATCCTCTGCTTCCAAATAAATAAACACCCGGTCTGAAATTACAGGAATTTGCGGTTTTGGTGAACTTGTTTGATACCTTCAACCCAGGAGCCGCAAGACATTCAAACATCGTTGAGAACTTGTTGAATTAGGTCCTGACGTTGAGCAACTCAAACATAACGATGAAACAACATGCTTTTTGACGATGTTTAATCAATGTTGGGTTCTGACATTGATTTGACCATTGAATTTTGGTCATTTCCCAATCCTACAACACAAATACAACATTGAAACAACATGCTTCTTGACGACGTTTAATCAATGTCAGGTTGTGACAGTGATTTGACCATTGAATTTTGGTCATTTCCAAATTCTAAAACTCAATTACAACGTTGAAACAACATGCTTTTTGATGACGTTTAATCAATGTCAGGTTGTGACAGGGATTTGACCATTGAATTTTGGTTATTTCCAGAATCTACAACTCAAATACAACGTTAAAACATTATGCTTTTTGACAACGTTTAATCAATCTTGGGTTCTGACGTTGATTTGACCATTGAATTTTGGTCATTTCCAAATTCTACAACACAAATACAACGTTGAAACAACATGCATTTTGACGAGGTTTAATCAATGTCAGGTTGTGACAGGGATTTAACCATTGAATTTTGGTCATTTCCAAATTCTAAAACTCAATTACAATGTTGAAACAACATGCTTTTTGATGATGTTTATTCAATGTCAGGTTGTTACGCTGGTCTTCACGGTGGCAGAGGGATTAGTGCATCTGCCTCACAATACGAAGGTCCTGAGTAGTCTTGGGTTCAATCCCGGGCTCGGGATCATTCTGTGTGGAGTTTGCATGTTCTCCCCGTGACTGCGTGGGTTCCCTCCGGGTACTCCGGCTTCCTCCCACCTCCAAAGACATGCACCTGGGGATAAGTTGATTGGCAACACTAAATTGGCCCTAGTGTGTGAGCGTGAATGTTGTCTGTCTATCTGTGTTGGCCCTGCGATGAGGTGGCGACTTGTCCAGGGTGTACCCCGCCTTCTGCCCGATTGTAGCTGAGATAGGCTCCAGCGCCCCCCGCGACCCCATAGGGAATAAGCGGTAGAAAATGGATGGATGGAGGTTGTTACGCTGACTTGACCATTGAATTTTGGTCATTTCCAAATCCTACCACACAAATACAACGTTAAAATAACATGCATTTTGACAAGGTTTAATCAATATCAGGTTGTGACAGGGATTTGATCATTGAATATTGGTTATTTCCAGAATCTAAAACTCAAATACAACGTTAAAACAACATGCCTTTTGACAACGTTTAATCAATTTTGGGTTCTGACATTGATTTGACCATTGAATTTTGGTCATTTCCAAATTCTAAAACAGAAATACAACTTTGAAACATGCATTTTGACAATGTTTAATCAATGTCAGGTTGTGACAGGGATTTGACCATTGAATTTTGGTCATTTCCAAATTCTAAAACTCAAATACAAAGTTGACACAACATGCTTTTTGACGACGTTTAATCAATGTCAGGTTGTGACAGGGATTTGATCATTGAATTTTGGTTATTTCCAGAATCTACAACTCAAATACAACGTTAAAACATTATGCTTTTTGACAACGTTTAATCAACCTTGGGTTCTGACGTTGATTTGACCATTGAATATTGGTCATTTCCAAATTCTGCAATACAAATACAATGTTGAAATAACATGCATTTTGACAACGTTTAATCAATGTCAGGTTGTAACACTGATTTGACCATTGAATTTTGGTCATTTCCAAATTCTGCCACACAAATACAACGTTAAAACAACATGCATTTTGACGACGTTTAATCAATGTCAGG
Source organism: Nerophis lumbriciformis (assembly GCF_033978685.3). Taxonomy (NCBI): domain Eukaryota; kingdom Metazoa; phylum Chordata; class Actinopteri; order Syngnathiformes; family Syngnathidae; genus Nerophis; species Nerophis lumbriciformis. The sequence continues at coordinate 33,310,050 of NC_084560.2, forward strand.
TTGTGACAGTGATTTGACCATTGAATTTTGGTCATTTCCAAATTTTATAACACAAATACAACGTTGAAACAACATGCATTTTGACAACGTTTAATCAATGTCAAGTTGTGACAGTGATTTGACCATTGAATTTTGGTCATTTCCAAATCCAACCACACAAATACAACGTTAAAACAACATGCATTTTGACAACGTTTAATCAATGTCAGGTTGTGACAGGGATTTGACCATTGAATTTTGGTTATTTCCAGAATCTACAACTCAAATACAACGTTAAAACAATATGCTTTTTGACAACGTTTAATCAATCTTGGGTTCTGACGTTGATTTGACCATTGAAATTTGGTCATTTCCAAATTCTACAACACAAATACGACGTTGGATACAACATTCTTTTTGACGACGTCTAATCAATGTCAGGTTGTGACGCTGATTTGACCATTAAAATTTTGGTCATTTCACAACCAACAATGTGGATCCAACATTGGACATCAACGTTGTCTCAATTTACAAATACAACTATTTTGCCACGTTTCCAAGTCAGTTTTAAAAGGACATGTATGTATAATCAACGTTGTATCAATGTCTTGTACCTGCTGGAAAGGTTCCCCCCTGAAAATCCAAAGTCACATAGTCTTCACTTTGCTGCCATTATACAAAGTTATTCCAGATGCATTGCTTTTAAAGCCTGTTAAGCTGCTTTATTTCCCAGCCGTGTGATGCCTGCGTCAGTTTTAGTGTGGAATAAAAAGCAGCATCCCAACTCTTCTTCTTCTTCTTCTTCTTCAGGGTCACTGTCCCGAATTGAGATGCAACTTGTGTTCAGAGTTACCGATGACCCTGCGCCTTGTTTTGAAGCGCCAGCACATCATTGGAGGAGCCATTTGGACACGGGGCTCCAACCTCTACGCTGTCATTGCGCATTCCCAGCACTGTGCAGTCTGGCCTTAAAACATCCATCAGATGCAGCCTGACCCATGTGCCTCGACAGTTGGCGGGGTTGACATTAAGTGGGACCTACGCCAAAACAATGCCTCCTCCCAAATGTCTTCTGGCCTTCCCTCTAACCCCGCCCAGCATGTCTACTAAGGGCCTGTTTAAGTGCTCAGAACTGCAGAGTAGCTACCTATTACTGTATGAATATTTATTAATGATACTTCTTTTCAATTAGGGGCGATATCAGCAAAATACTAAGTATGCATGTCAAATCTCCAATACAAACAGTGCTTGTGCACAGCTGGACAGCCAGTTGACATCGAAATGTCTTCCGATAAGCACACAGGTGGTTGTTACTGGCTGACCAATCATTGCTGAGTTGTCTAGTATTTATATACCTACCAAAAAAGTCTGTAAAAGACAGGTTGTGGTCAGCAAGTGGCACCAAACTACTTCTCACCATCGAGTCACAGATTTTAGAATGAAGCAGTCAATACAATTGTATTTGTATTGCAACCTACTATTCTTTTTTTTTTTACTGAAAATAAAATATATATAATACATATATATAATACATTGCTTCTCTTTCTCCACCTCCATTGTTCTGCATTCTTTCGTATCTCAAGTTATCATTACGTATATGTATTGTTGCATTTGAACAACTGTATTGTTGATAATAAAGGTAAATTATTGGTATTGTTCATTATCAATAGCGCTATTTTTATTGGTATTTGTATTGATCCATTTGTAGTGTAATAATGCTTATTGATACAATGTTGATTATACATACATGTCCTTTAAAACTGACTTGGAAACGTGGCAAAATAGTTGTATTTGTAAATTGAGACAACGTTGATGTCCAATGTTGGATCCACGTTGTCGGTTGTGAAATGACCAAAATGTTAATGGTCAAATCAGCGTCACAACCTGACATTGATTAAACGTCGTCAAAAAGCATGTTGTATCCAACGTTGTATTTGAGTTGTAGAATTTGGAAATAAACAAATTTCAATGGTCAAATCAACGTCAGAACCCAAGATTGATTAAACGTTGTCAAAAAGCATATTGTTTTAACGTTGTATTTGAGTTTTAGATTCTGGAAATAACCAAAATTCAATGGTAAAATCCCTGTCACAACCTGACATTGATTAAACGTTGTCAAAATGCATGTTGTTTTAACATTGTATTTGTGTGGTAGGATTTGGAAATGACCAAAATTCAATGGTCAAATCACTATCACAACTTGACATTAATTAAACGTTGTCAAAATGCATGTTGTTTCAACGTTATATTTGTGTTATAAAATTTGGAAATGACCAAAATTCAATGGTCAAATCACTGTCACAACCTGACATTGATTAAACGTCGTCAAAATGCATGTTGTTTTAACGTTGTATTTGTGTGGCAGAATTTGGAAATGACCAAAATTCAATGGTCAAATCAGTGTTACAACCTGACATTGATTAAACGTTGTCAAAATGCATGTTATTTCAACGTTGTATTTGTATTGCAGAATTTGGAAATGACCAATATTCAATGGTCAAATCAACGTCAGAACCCAAGGTTGATTAAACGTTGTCAAAAAGCATAATGTTTTAACGTTGTATTTGAGTTGTAGATTCTGGAAATAACCAAAATTCAATGATCAAATCCCTGTCACAACCTGACATTGATTAAACGTCGTCAAAAAGCATGTTGTGTCAACTTTGTATTTGAGTTTTAGAATTTGGAAATGACCAAAATTCAATGGTCAAATCCCTGTCACAACCTGACATTGATTAAACATTGTCAAAATGCAAGTTTCAAAGTTGTATTTCTGTTTTAGAATTTGGGATTAGACAGAGAGACAAAAACAACAACAGCAAACAACAACAACAACAGAGCAACATCAGCAAATACGACATGTACAAATATGATGGTAAAAGTAATAGCAAATAAGCAGTTAGCGAAAAATAAAAAATAATACAGAAATGACAATAAATGATAAATGGGTTGTACTTGTATAGCGCTTTTCTACCTTCAAGGTACTCAAAGCGCTTTGACACTACTTCCACATTTACCCATTCACACACACATTCACACACTGATGGAGGGAGCTGCCATGCAAGGCGCTACCAGCACCCATCAGGAGCAAGGGTGAAGTGTCTTGCTCCTGATGCCGTCCCTATATATCCTATATATATATATATATATATATATATATATATATATACATACATACATACATACATACATACATACATATATATATATATATATATATATATATATATACATACATATATATATATATATATATATACATACACACAAACAAAAATATATACAACAAAAAAAAATAAAAATAAAAATATATATATATATTATTTTTTATTTTTCGCTAACTGCTTATTTGCTATTACTTTTACCATCATATTTGTACATGTCGTATTTGCTGATGTTGCTCTATTGTTGTTGTTGTTGTTGTTGTTTGCTGTTGTTGTTTTTGTCTCTCTGTCTAATCCCCTTCTAGTCCCCACAATTTCCCCCTCTGTCTTCTTTTTTTTTCTCTTTCTATCCCCTCCTGCTCCGGCCCGGCTGCACTAAATGATAATATAAATACATTTAATAAAGTCAAATACAAATAAGGCAACAAGAGAAGTATCCTACACTTCTCTTTTGTAAAGTAAATCTGAACAGCCGACATGGGCATCTACATCAACTATATGATTTGCCTGAGAAGCTGGACAGGACACAAAAAAAAGAAAAAAAAACATATATATACATATATATAATACACACACATATACATACATACATACATACATACATACATATATATATATATATATATATATATATATATACACACACATACAGTAGAGGCCAAAAGTTTGGACATACCTAATTCAATGCGTTTTCTTTATTTTCATGACTATTTCCATCATGTGTCAAACTCTGGCCCGCGGGCCAAATTTGGCCCGCCGTGTAATTTCATTTGGCCCTTGAGGCAATATCAAATTAACAGAGCTGGCCTGCCGCTATTATACAGCGGCGATGTCACTGTAACACCGCATTCACCACTAATACTCATACTTGCCAACCCTCCCGATTTCCACCCGGACAACATTATTGGGGGCGTGCATTAAAGGCACTGCCTTCAACGTCCACTACAACCTGTCGTCACGTCCGCTTTTCCTCCATACATACAGCGTGCCGGCCCAGTCACATACTATATGCGGCTTTTGCACACACACAAGTGAATGCAAGGCATACTTGATCAACAGCCATACAGGTCACACTGAGGGTGGCCGTATGAACAACCTTAATACTTTTACAAATATGCGCCACACTGTGAACCCACACCAAACAAGAATGACAAACACATTTCGGGAGAACATCCGCACCGTAACACAACATAAACACAACAGAACAAATACCCAGAACCCCTTGCAGCACTAACTCTTCCGGGACGCTACAATATACACCCCCGCTACCACCAAACCCTGCCCCCCCAACCCTGCCCCCGCCCACCAAGTTAATGTTGATATTCACCTCAGAAGCCTGCAAATAGAAAAGAGGCATTCAATTTGTTATTTAAATTTTATTTAATATACTATTGATGTTTTTTCGTTTGTTTTTTTAAAGTCGATTTTGCACTATTAAGTTATATAAGTGTTGTTTGTTCCATATTCAGTGTTAAAGCAAATCAGTGTAGCAAACTGAGCAATAATTAACGTTTTATTCATGCACTTTCTCTTGCTACTTTAAGGCTTGGATGTTTAATTCATTCATTATTGTTATTTTATTTTCAAATTTATTATTAACCTGTGGAAAAAGTTTATTTTGATATTTACTTTGGAAGGCTGTAAATAGAAAAGAGGCATTCAATTTTTATTTAAATTTTATTTGATATACATTGATATTTTTTTATCATTATTATTATTATTTGAAACTCGATTTTGCATGTTACTATAAAGTTGTATAAGCCTTCCTTGTTCAATATTCAATGTAAACGTTGTTTGGGTCCCTATTAAAAGGTTAATTTGTTCAACCTTGGCTCGCGGCTTTGTTCAGTTTTAAATTTTGGCCCACTCTGTATTTGAGTTTGACACCCCTGAATTGTAGATTGTCACTGAAGGCATCAAAACTATGAATGAACACATGTGAAGTTATGTACTAAACAAAAAAAGATGAAATAACTGAAAACATGTTTTATATTCTAGTTTCTTCAAAATAGCCACCCTTTGCTCTGCTTACTGTTTTGTACACTCTTGGCATTCTCTCTATGACAGGGGTGTCAAACTCCTTTTAGATGGGGGGCCACATGGAGAAAAATCTACTCCCAAGTGGGCCGGACTGGTAAAATCACGGCACGATAACTTAAAAATAAAGACAAGTTCATATTATTTTCTTTGTTTAAAAATATAACAAGCACATTCTGAAGTTGTACAAATTGTAATGTTGGGTCTTTTTTACACTTACATGGTGCGGTTGATAGTATTCTATCTTTATTTGTCGTTATTTATATTTTCTGAATAAATCATGTGATAATGTTCATCAGTCAACTCATTGGTGTTCATTTTCAATCTATCAAGATAAAAAAATGTATATCAAAATCAAATTACAGTGTGTTATTTATGTAGTTTGATCATTTTTCTCGACTGATGTACTAACATCATGTGGTTTGTTTTGTACATATGTAGCATCATCTACACAGATACAAAGAATTGCTATTGCGACATTCAGTGGACACATTTAGAACAGCGGTTTCTTTCATTCAAAAATGTTAGGTTAGTTTTTATACTTAGCAAACTCCTCACCTGTTCACGGGCCTGATCCGCCCCTCGGGCCGTACGTTTGACCCCCCTGCTATAGGCAGTTACACAACAGCTAAGCACACAATAGCACACAAGCTAGACATAAGTGTCCTGGATTGAACAATATTGCTGTTTAAAACAGGACATTTTTCAACATAAAACAGTGTCAAATAGTTATAGTTGTATATTATATACACATGCAGAGTCTCCGAGGCAGAAGCGTATTAGAAGGTATCCAGTAACAAATGTGTCCGCATCATTCGACTTACTGCATGAACTTGACTAATAAGTTATTGTGGCCAGAAAAAAAATATTACTCCGCTTCAAGGTAAAGACAGCATAAACACATTCCAGACTGGTAATATTAAATATGTTGGTGTTTTTCATACTTACCATCATTCTCTGTTGGGTTAATGTCACTTGGTGTTGGTCTTCACTGTTTTGCTGCCGCCTGTCTCCCTTCTCTTGCAGTCCTGGGCGGAGCCTTTCTCTCACATCTGAGGGCGGTTAACAATTAGACCATTTTAGGTCCTGCTCACCTGAAAAGTTATTAACTATGGTTCACTCTGCTTCAAGGACGTTTGCACTCGCTTGGCTCCATTGTGATCATTTCTCCCGTTGGCTCCGCTCACCCCTTTTGGCTTCATCCTGGTACAGTTGTTTAGCTTATTCTCCACTCCGTTTGAGTGCGCTTTTTACCGTTTTCCTGGCAACCTCCAAACCCGGACTCGTCCATTAGATTGCCAGATGGAAAAGTGTGAAGTTTGGAGCTCTGTAGCAACTGACAGGGGTCAGCTTCAGGATTCGCTGACCCCTCTCTGTCAGTTTACGTGGCCTACCACTTCGTGGCTGAGTTGCTGTTGTTCCCAAACTCTTCCATTTTCTTATAATAAAGCCGACAGCTGACTTTGGAATATTTAGGAGCGAGGAAATTTCACGACTGGATTTGTTGCACAGGTGGCATCCTATGACAGTTCCACGCTGGAAATCACTGAGCTCCTGAGAGCGGAACATTCTTTCACAAATGTTTGTAGAAACAGTCTCCATGCCAAAGTGCTTGATTTTATACACCTGTGGCCGGGTCAAGTGATAAGGACACCTGATTCTGATCATTTGGATGGGTGGCCAAATACTTTTTTAAGTAATAATATTGGGGATACACCGAAGATAAGAGATGATAATACAAAAGATTAATGTCTTGATCTTGAGAGAATTAGGTCGGAATATAAACATTTTAAAAAGTAGTAATTTTACTTTAACCAAGTTGTAAATTTATATTTTCTAGTATTATGTTTTTTTGAATTTTTTTTTTAGTGAGAAAATGTCTTTAAAATTATTTGGAATATAACAATAAAATAATTTTCACAAATTAAAAAAAATGATGTCCGATAAATGCGTTAAAATGTAATATCGGAAATTATCGGTATCGTTTTTTTTTTTTATCAGTATCGTTTTTTTTAGTTTTTTTAAATTAAATCAACATAAAAAACACAAGATACACTTACAATTAGTGCACCAACCCAAAAAACCTCTCCCCCCCATTTACACTCATTCACTCAAAAGGGTTGTTTCTTTTTGTTATTAATATTCTGGTTCCTACATTATATATCAAGTGGTATAGCTCGGTTGGTAGAGCAGCCGTGCCAGCAACTTGAGGGTTGCAGGTTCAATCCCCGCTTCCGCCATCCTAGTCACTGCCGTTGTGTCCTTGAGCAAGACACTTTACCCACCTGCTCCCAGTGCCACCCACACTGGTTTAAATGTAACTTAGATATTGGGTTTCACTATGTAAAGCGCTTTGAGTCACTAGAGAAAAGCGCTATATAAATATAATTCACTTCACTTCACTTCATATATATCAATACAGTCTGCAAGGGATACAGTCCGTATGCACACATGATTGTGCGTGCTGCTGGTCCACTAATAGTACTAACCTTTAACAGTTAATTTTACTCATTTTCATGAATTACTAGTTTCTATGTAACTGTTTTTATATTGTTTTACTTTCTTTTTTATTCAAGAAAATGTTTTTAATTTATTTATCTTATTTCATTATTATTTTTTTAAAAGTACCTTATCTTCACCATACTTGGTTTTCCAAATTAGGCATAATAATGTGTTAATTCCACGACTGTATATATCGGTTGATATCGGTATCGGTAATTAAAGAGTTGGACAATATCGGAATATCGGATATCGGCAAAAAGCCATTATCGGACATCCCTAGTATACTGTATATGTAACTGTACATTACGGTGCTTCATATACTTGCTATACACACACACACACACACACACATTGAGAGGGAGAATCAAACACCCACAAAAGCAACACTACAGAAGGCATAAAACTAATAACATTTGCCAAATGTTTGAAATGCAGCGTGTCCCCGTGCGGGTCAGGCCGGGCCAGATGCTCATGAATACTGTAGTTAAGTTGGAGACGCAGGAAGTTATGTGAGGTGAACTTTTGAAAAGCTCAAGGTCACTTCCTGTTTATTCCAGATTCGCTCGCCGACCCATCTGCTCTCATTGTGGCAAGCCGACATGACAGCTCCCATTGTGTATAAATGTATTTCTTTTTTAACACTATTGTTGTTACCTTCTGATTTTATTGAGTTTGAATTTTTTTTAATTCCCCTTGTTGTTTTTAAGACAAGGTCACTGCACAGACAGGCACGCAATATATTGTTTTTCTTACTCCATAGATAAATAATTGAAACCTTAACGACTCCAAAAAGCGGTCATTATTTAATTAGACACAAAAATAATCTCTTTGGGGGGGAAATGCTGGTTAATGTCAGTGCACCTCAAAAGAATGAATGAAAAAAATATATATATATCTTCTCTCGTTCTCATTCTTTTGCGTGGCATCTAAAAATACGCTTTGTGATCATTAAAATGAGGGCGTAGACTGGAGGAGCAGCTGCTGACAGCAAAATAAAAACATTAAATGTGACGCTAACAAAACAGCTGTCGGCCTACAAGAAATAAGGAACAATTATACTCCATTATTTTTACGCTTTTCATTCACATTCTGTTCATTTTGTTGTTCCTGTTAGCATAAATTCGATTTTTTTTTTTTTGCCACACCTGCTTGCTCAATGTCCTATTATAATAGCGTAAAGCCTTATTATATAATTTGATAAATGTTGTTACATTTGTTTTGTGATGCCACAGCAGTGACGGCACACTGAAAAAAGTGACTTTTTGGTGCTGTAAACTCTATTAGAGTAACTGTCATAATTTATACCTAATATTTTTAACATTCAGTAAGAACTAGAGTTTTTTAAGTAAAATTAAACATTTTATTAACGTAATACATGAATTATGGGGGAAGAGTAAGTTTTACTTATGTTTCCTCATACTATTTAAATGTTTAATAGTTGTACGTACATAAACCTAAAAATATTACATAAACTTTACTCTGAAAATCTAGTGTTTTGAAACGCATGCACGACGACGCATGCGCACAGCACAACAGGCTCCGGCCGTTAGGATCTCTTCACAGAGCACTGCAAGGTGTATTGTAGCGCCAGAAAGTCATCCCACAGGTAAGTTATTACGTTCTGTTTTAAATGTGTGATAATATACGTCTGCATGTAGTTTGACGCAAGATATGTAACTGCTCATAAGTTAATTAAGTTAAGTTAAGTAAGTAAGTAAGTAAGTTCGGTAAAAAAAATTAGCATAAAGCTACATTGGTCCGTGCTGGCCTGTAGTGGGAGGGCTACAGTTTTTCCTGATAAAAACTAAAGTTAACTAAATAAAGTTAGGATATTAAAAAACCACCAACCTACCGGTATAACTTTTATCAACTGACGTCAACATAGTAGAACATGGTATTGTTCTCTGTAAAACTTTTGGCGGCGACACTGAAGTAACGTTAACGTTAGTGAATTAATGTTAATTAATGTGTATTGGGAATGAGGGGGCGATACTGCTGAATGTTTGGGAGAAATGCCCAAGAATAGGTTTTTAAAACACACATTTACTGACAGAAGCGCCAGAGGTCTTTGAGAGCATCAGCTTGCGATTACAAAGAGACTTCGCTGGCAGTTTTCTTTCCTTTCTTTTTTTTGACAAGAAGCTAGTTATCGGTGTGAAGCCCACAGCAACATGTTTTTGTAATTCAATGAAAGAATGGATTGTTCATTACAACTTCTACTCGCAAATAAATCTGTCATGTGTTAATTGTTTTATTTAGCTAGACAAAACAAAATGTTCATTAATGTTTATGATGTAGTTTATTTCTTATTGAAATATTTTTCCATCAACGGGAAGCAAATCAGAACAGAACATTATTCTCATAATTCAGGCAAGTAGAAAATAATGTATGCATTATATTGCTTTGTTATTTTCCCTTATTCATCCATCATAATGTAATATTAAAATTGTGGCTGAATATTTTAGACCATTGTTTTAATACCACAAATTGTGTCTCTTCATTTTCAGGGTGCCCTTTGGAGGAGCCAGTGGACTTTGTGCAAGGGAGGTGCCGTGGGGATCAAGATGAGGCCGCTCCTGGACAGACTGAGTCAGGTGTGCTTGTTTTGCTTGTTCATACAGTATGTTTTACAGGGAGCTGGACCTACTTTTTTTCTCACTCACAGACACATACAGTATACACATACAGG